>NC_056626.2:302082050-302383110 GCF_002870075.4 Lactuca sativa
TTACATTGACAAAAATGCTTAGCCCTGAAACCCGGGCGTTACAATTCTCTCCCCTTAGGATGATTCCGTCCCGGAATCATGCATCAGCAAACAGATGTGGATAGCGACTCATCATGTCATTCTCTGTTTCCCAGTGAGATTCGGCGCATTCGAATGTTTCCATCAGACTAGCACCAAGTCGACCATCTTGCGTCGTAACTTCTTAGTCTTACGGTCAACAATTGCCTCAGGCTCTTCGATCAGCCTTTTATTCTCGTCGATCCTTAACTCTGAGATTGGAATTATGTCGGGAACATCTCCCGTGAATTTCCTCAAATAACACACATGGAAGGTGTTATGAATACCATCGAGTTCTTCGGGCAATTCCAGCTTGTAAGCTTGGTTCCCAATCTTCTGAAGAACTTTGAACGGTCCAATAAAACTTGGACTCAACTTTCCTCGTTTCCCAAATCGTATAAGTCCCTTCCACGGAGAGACTTTAAGCAAAACGGAATCCCCAACTTCGAAGGTTATCTGTCATCTTTTCTTGTCAGCATAGCTCTTCTGACGATCCTGAGCTGCTAACATCCTTTCCCTAATCACTTTCAACTTCTCCGCAGTCTCATGGACTATCTCGGGGCCCATAAACTGATTCTCTCCGGCTTCAAGCCAACAAGACGGCATACGACACTTCTGTCCATACAAGGCTTGGTAAGGTGCCATCTTGATGCTCGAGTGAAAACTGTTGTTGTAGGAGAATTCTACCAGAGGTAAGTGCTCGTCCCAATTCCCTTGGAACTCGAGGGTACATGCTCTCATCATATCTTCTAGTGTTTGAATTGTTCTTTCACTCTGACCATCGGTTTGCGGATGGTAAGCAGTACTCAAACACAACTTTGTACCCAACTCCTCTTATAGAATCCTCCAAAATCGTGACGTGAAACGACTATCACGATCAGATACAATTGTAAGAGGAACACCGTGAAGTCTGACTATCTCTTTCACGTAAGCATTTGCGAGCTTATCCATAGACCACTTCTCGTTGGCTACTATGAAGTGTGCACTCTTGGTGAAACGATCCACGACTACCCAAATCATGTCGTGTCCGCTCTTTGTCCTGGGAAATTTAGTCACAAAATCCATGGTGATGTCTTCCCATTTACCCATGGGTACAGGTAAAGGTTTTAAACTCCCATACGGTTTTTGATGTTGTGCCTTAACTCTCACACATGTCACGCACTCGGCCACATACTTCGCAACATCGAGCTTCATCGTTGGCCACAAGTAGTAAGGTTTTAGGTCCCTATACATTTTAGTGCTACCGGGATGAATCGAGTACATGGTCTTATGTGCTTCTTCCATCAGAAGATCTCTTATTCCTCCCGTCTTAGGTACCCAAATCCGATCTTGGAATACCTTCAGTTCTTGACTGTTTGTTCCGAATACTAACGTTTTGCCCAAACGTTCTTCCTTTCGGTCATTCTTCTCTAAAGCTTCTTTTTGAGCTTTCCTGATACTTTCCACAATCGTCAAGACGACTTCAATTCTCAACGCTCTTGGCCTTTTCCTTTCAAGGTTGACTTTCCGACTGAGAGCATCAGCAACAATATTTTCTTTACCTGGGTGGTAAAGTATCTCACAGTCGTAGTCCTTGAGTAGTTCTAGCCAACGTCGTTGCCTCAGGTTCAACTCCTTCTGATTAAAGAGATACTGGAGACTCTTATGATCAGTGAAGAGCTTGCACTTCGTGCCGTAGAGGTAATGCCTCCATATCTTTAGAGCAAAAAATACCGCTGCCAACTCCAGATCATGAGTGGGGTAGTTCTTTTCGTGCTCTTTCAATTGTCGAGATGCGTATGCTATCACCTTTTCTCTTTGGGTCAGAACACAACCCAACCCGACTCCAGATGCATCACTATAAACCGCAAAGTCTTCAACTCCATCGGGTAGAGAAAGTATCGGTGTTTCACATAACTTCTTCTTTAGCTTCTCGAATGCCTCATCGTGCTTCTCACTCCACGTATACGTAGCTCCTTTGTGAGTCAAAGCTCTTAATGGAGCAGCTATCGAAGAAAAGTCTTGGATAAATCGTCGATAATATCCGGCTAATCCGAGAAAGCTTCGAATCTCCGTGGGACTTTTCGGACGTTCCCACTTCATCACAGCCTTGATCTTTGCGGGGTCAACCATTATTTCCTCCTAGTTAACAACATGACCCAAGAATTAGACTTCCCGTATCCAAAAGTCGCATTTGGAGAACTTAGCGTAAAGCTTCTCTTTCTTTAACACTTCGAACACTTCTCGTAGATGCTTGCCATGCTCCTCCTGGATTTTCAAGTAAATGAGAACGTCGTCAATGAACACTATCACGGATTTATCGAGGAATGGTTTACAAACCCTGTTCATCAAATCCATGAATGCTGCAGGAGCATTGGTTAGTCCAAATGACATAACCAAGAACTCATAATGTCCATATCTTGTTCTAAATGTAGTCTTCTCAATATCCTGCTCTCTCACCTTCAGCTGATGATACCCTGACCTAAGATCGATCTTTGAGAAGTAGCTTGAACCTTGAAGCTGATCGAATAGGTCATCAATTCTCGGCAATGGATACTTGTTCTTCACCGTTACCTTATTCAGCTCTCAGTAGTCTATACACATTCTCATACTTCCCTCCTTCTTCTTTACGAATAACAACGGAGCTCCCCAGGGTGATGAACTAGGTCGAATGAAACCGTTGTCCAACAGCTCCTGAAGTTGCGTCATGAGTTCCTTCATCTCTGTTGGTGCTAATCGGTATGGTGCTTTTGCTATCGGTTTCGTTCCTGGTAACAAGTCTATACGAAACTCCACTTGTCTATCAGGTGGTAATCCAGGAAGATCTTCGGGAAAGACTTCCGGATAATCGCACACAACCGGTATATTCTGCACCTCTTTCTTCTCCTTCTTAGCATCGATTACGAATGCCAAGTACGATGCACATCCTTTGGACAAACATTTTCTGGCTTTCATCAGGGAGATGATTCCAGAATTCACTCTGTGCTTGTCCCCATACACCATAAATGATTCCTTTCCGGGTGGGTTTATCCTTACTATTTTCTTTCGGCATTGAATCTCAACATCGTTGGCGCTAAGCCAATCCATACCCAAAACGATGTCTAAACCGTTTAACTCTATGGGTAATAGCTCCTCGTGGAATTCGTTTCCGTTTAGGTCAATGACGATGTTCCTAATACGATTACTAACAGGTACGAATTTGCCACTGGCAACTTCTACAATCAGGGCATTATCAAGTTTTTCTACAGGCAATGCTAATTTCCCACCAAATTTATGCGACACAAAAGAGTAGTTGGCTCTGGAATCAAATAATATATTTGCAGGCAAACCATTTACAAGAAAGGTACCTGAAGCGACGTCTGCTGCCTCCTTCGCAGCCTCGAGCGTCATCTGGAAGGCTCTCGCCTTCGGCTTCAGTGGTATGTTGGTCCTTCCCGCATCTTTCTTCTTTGGGCAATCCTTAGCAATATGCCCTTCTTCACGACACTCGTAGCACACCCTCTTGTTGGTGGTGCACTCATTGGCATAGTGCCCTATTTTCCCACACTTGTAGCATGTTACTTCCTCACCACATTTTCCCGAGTGCTTCTTCTTGCACTTCTCGCACCATTTAAATTCATTTCCTCCCCCGAACTTCTTTGAACCGAACTTGCTCTTCTTTTTGTTGGGTTTAGCAGACCCTTCAAATTTCCTCTTCTCGCTAACCTCGACCTTGCTGGCAGTTATTCCCTTAATCATGTCCTCCACAGACTTGGCAGCCCAGATAGCTGCCTCCAGAGTAGGTGCCTGACGCACTGGCACTGCGTACACCCATGGTAATCCCTTTGCGTACTTGTCAATTTTCGTCAGCTCATCTGGAACAAGATGCAGGGCAAACTCCATCTTTTCTATGAAGTTGTTCGTGTATTCATCGATTGACATGCTCCCCTTCTTCACGGTTAGAAACTGGTTCTCTAGCTCGAGCAGGTTTTGAGCTGAGCAGTACTTTCGTTTGAATTGCACCAGAAATTCTGCCCATGTCAGTTCCAGGGGCTTGTTGGGGCTTAAAGTCTTCCCCAAGGTATTCCACCAACGTACAGCGCCTCCTCGAAACTGACGTACTGCAAACGTGGTCTGTAGCTTCCCTTTGCAACCGCATATCATGAAAGCTAACTCCATCTCCGAGATCCAATCCATGACTCCGATTGGATCTTCCTTTCTCGTGAAAGTCGATGGCTTGCAAGTCTGAAAATCCTTGTACTTGAATCTATTTCTCTCGAATCCGTCATCTTGGTTATTTTGTTGAACTATTGGTGGGTTGACTTGACCAACAGTTCCACTGTAATTTCCTTCCTCAATCTGCCCTTCATTCAACTCGGGCTGTTCGATCTGAATAGTGGCTTCCTCCCGATTTTGCTGGAGAAGACGTCTAGTTTCCTCCATTTGACGATCCAACATCGCTTGGATCATCGCTTGCACTCCGGCCATTGTGACTGGCTCAGCAGCGGCTTCCATCACCGGCATTTGCTCAATCATTGGGGGTTGGTTTCTATTCCAATTTGCATTCACGTTTCCGCTACGGGTCCTTGCCATCTTGATCTATACACCGAATAAGGTGAATTTAGATCTTTATTTAGGACTGATGTTCAAATCGTCTTTATCACCCCGAAACGTTTATATGCTAGTTCTAATATCGTAGTCATACGTTTAGAATCCTAAACACATAAGGTTTCCAGATCCGGTCGGCAACAGACCATAGATCCGAACAACTAACAGCATATCAGGCACAAGTATTTAGCACATAAAAGCATTTTAGGCACAATTCCTAAAATAAGCTAGTGCTCACACCTCACAATCATCGCTTAGCATTCTAAGTTTAAGTCTAGAAATAAATCCATATTCCTAGTTCGCTTAAACTAATGCTCTGATACCAACTGTGACATCCCCAAAATCACGGCCAGAAAAGACCGGTTTGTTTATGCTTTGTTTAAAAATCAGAGTAACATTTTAAATAAAAGTGTTGCGGAATTTGTCCCAAAACAAAATATGATAAAGATTTATCAAAAGCATTTCCATAGAAATGTATTTCATTAAAAGACTTGAGATGTCATGTTCGTACAGATCAAAAGCATAAACAGTACAATATAAGCCTTACTACATTATTTCATATCTACAGGCCTATATCCGTAATCCCTCGTCCAAACATCATATCTATGCTCAAGCGGCACTACCTTTAATACATAAAACTGAGTGGGTCAGGCTTGGGAGCCTAGTGAGCACATAGGGTTTTCAACCCACAATAAATAAGTTTATTAACTTTATCAAACCAAAAAAACCCGATTACCCATTCCCGTTATCCTCACTTTACGTCCCTAAGACATCTAACACAAGGGACCTAGTCTAAGGACTATCATCGGGACGGACACTACTACTAAGGGGATTCCTCAGCAATAAATGTCCTTAAGGCAACCATGTGGGGGATGGAGTACATCTGGTGAGCACACAGTTAAAATAAACACACAGTTCGAATAAACACCTATAGGTTGCGAGCCTGCTAGTGTGCCACTGGACTGTCTAGAATAGTCTGTGGTCGTCATCTATACTCCGCTAGATGACTGGATCATCAATAACATCTATAACGAGGCCTCTCATTATTTTATTTTGTCACACAGCAACTATTACATCTACCCATGTTTTACCCAACACATTTTGTAGATATAAAATACATATACAGTTTAAATCATTGAAAACATGTATAAAACGTTCATCCAGCATAGATAGCAAGTATTCAGTTAATATGCACACATAGCACGTAATTTATATAAAATACTTCATATCTATGTGTAAGCTGAAAGTAACTATGCACTCACCTGAAAGGTGGTGACTCAGCACTCGGACAGCGCTTCGATACTCTCAAAACGATTTTCCTTTGATAAAACCTAGTATCGATACCACTAGGGTTTAGTCTAACGATAACCGCGACAAATTAATTATCTGACTATTATTATTATTATTATTATTATTATTATTATTATTATTATTATTATTATTATTATTATTATTATTATTATTATATAAACGTTAACAACACTCAATATAACTCATAATAATAGCCCAAATAATTATTTTAAGGACCTAATAACATTCCTATAATTATTTGAAAGTTATATTAAAAATTGCGTAAGCGTAGCACACTTACCGCGAATTTTATCGAAAACCGGAAGTTAATTGGGGCAGCGTTTCGAAACCGAAAAACTCCTTTTTCTCGGGACTCCGGGAGCCTCGGGGCTTCCCTAGGGTGCTAGGGGTTTTATCTAGGGCTTAGGGGTGGTTTGGGGTTGTAGAGAGAGAAAGAAGTTAGAGAGAGAAGTGAAAAAGGTGTGAAAAATGAAGAAATCTCGGCCCCCTTTTATAGCCTTGCGAGGCCTCGGTACGCTGGGCGTACCTCGGACCTACGTGGGGCGTAACCATCGGATAAGAGCGCAACCTCGGACCAGCTGGCTTGCACTCCAGAAGAGATAAGGACGAGGGTACGCGGGGCGTACTGGCTTCGGACGCGGGGCGTATGCGAGGACTACGTGGCATGATCCGAAGCGAGATCTGAGACCATCATCGGACGGCCCACAACGCGCCACGTCATCAGTCTCGCACCAGGTTTCGCATTTTCATACTTCAACTTTAAAAATTCGTAACTTTCGCGTACGACCTCCAATTTCGACGTTCTTTATATCCACGCGAAGGTGGGAACGTACTCTACAACTTTCGTTTAGACTTCGTCGGCTAATTCTGGCTCGATTTTAAATTTTATATTATTAACGGGCCGGGACACGATTGGTCCGTTAAATCCTCATAACTTCTTCATCCGACATGCGTTTTCGCCCATATTTTTCTTGTTACGCTAATTTCAACGAGATCTTCGATTCTCGTTTGGGTCGTGTCGGCTAAAAACCGCTCGATCTAATATTCGAACTTCGGGCTGTACATTGCTATTCCGAAACTTCGAAAAATCATAACTTCTTCATACGAAGTCAGATTTGGGCGTTCTTTTTATCGATGTTCTTAGTTTAACATATTCTACGACTTTCGTTTAGATCGCTAAGGCTACATCTCGCTCTATCGTAAATTCACTATTTACGCTTTCCGGTATCGTGTCGGTTCTGTCGCGAAACTTCGACGGGTCATAACTTCTTCGTTATAACTCGGATTTCGGCGTTCTTTATATGTGCGGAAACCTTGAGACATATTCTACATCTTTATGTAGAGATATCGGGATTATCTCACACTTTAATTTTGACGCTCATTTTATTCTTTATTAATTATGCATTTATAATTAAATAATAAACACATAAACACACATAATTCACATAATACTCAAATATTTCATCTTTATTACTTCGAAAAGAGTTACAAGAGTTGACCTAGACTATTACATTGACAAAAATGCTTAGCCCTGAAACCCGGGCGTTACATGAATCATTGAAGTTATGTTCAATTGATCTATTTCACAAAGTAAAGATCATAAACAAACATAGTATGCATACTTGGTGTATGGTATGACTAGTGTTTACAAAACATAGTGTACATGCTTGGAGCATGGGAAAACTATTGTTTTAATTCAAGAATAAAGTTGATAGCTGAAACAGTATACAATGAATAATGTGTAATCATATGGTGATAAATAAAATGTGTTTTATTTATATTCATAAGTTATGAGACCATATTGGATTCGATTATTATTGTGTTTCACTTTGCATGTTTTGACTGCCAGAATAACTAGGTAATTGTTCTGAATGACTAAGTTATTCAAACCATCCACAGTCGGTCATATGTTGGAAGTAGATATGAATCAAGACTGTCATGGGTTGGGCTTGTAGAGGTCTAAGATGTTGGACAAGGTGGTGCTACAACACTCATGAGTGCTCATAAGTTCTGAGTATTGGATTCAACCCGCGCTCATTGGAATCACTTCATGGATTTTATCACGAGTGATCATGAGACGATAATATCTTATATTCTTCAAACCTAGAGATATGAGTTGTTACTATGAGTTGGTTATACATTGATTGCACGAAAACGCATTGGTAACTCGATGTTATAAAACGTGCCTTTGTGTACGATTCAACAAGTAGTAGAACAAGCCATATGAGTTGAAGTTTATCCATTCCTTTTACCTTCAGGATAAAAGCGATGTCTATGGGCCCCTCGATGATTTGGTGATGACAAATGTAAGTGCTCGGCCGGGCCTGGATTGATCTGATTTGTTCAATTAGTCAGTCGTCATAAATCGAAAATCGGGAAACAACAAATAGACAGAGAGAATGATTATAATCCATGTCTCAGTCCATATGATATCTAGAATGGAGGAGTATATGATCCCTTATCTAATGGACAAGTCATTGACAAAGGTCAGAGATCATCGGCAAGGTCAGAGTTCGACAGATGCTTTTGAGAGTTACGATTGCGAGTCGGTTCTTGAAGTCATACTTGCAATAATAGTTTTAGACTTATCCAAGTGGGAGACTGTTGGATTAATGTCTAAGTCCATAACTATAATTGGTAAGACTTGACCCAACTCAGCATGGTCCATTTGGGTTGCATGGCATCATGCATTTGGATAGACTATAATGAGAGAAATAACACTTAAGGTTTGTTAATATATTATAAGTTCTAATATATTAATAAGATTATTTAATTAGTATTAATCAAGAATTAATCTAGAATTATTTAAGTGATCAAAAGAAGACTAATTAAATATATGTGTTGATTGTGTAAATCATCCATACTTGTATAGTGGGCTAATGCTTCATGGAGTGTCAAGTTGGGCTAAAACCCATAAGATGCTCCATGGTATATTTAAACCCATGGATCCAAGGATATGGAAAGCCATGACAGTTAGGGTTCACCCTAATTGTCACTAACTATATAAGCATCTTATTGTTGACAAAATCGGCGACTAGAGTATGTGTGAAAGGGATAGCCGATTTTTATGAAGTGTGGATTTCTCTCTAATATATTCCAAGTGTATTTGGTGTAGTGTAAACCATTTGAGGTGTCACACTTGGGGCACTTAGCACTCAAGCTTCATGAAGACATTCTACATCAAAGAGGTATGTAATTCTAACTTGATATATTCATATGAATTAATGTCATTATGCTAGTTAGGATGAATACCTTGGAAAGTTCATATTTGCATGTATAATAGAGAAAACATAGATCCAAGGTATTTAGGGTTGCATGTACACTTAGGAGTGTTAGAATCCTCAAAACCCAACATAAGATTCATACACACACACACTCTCTCTCTCTCTCTCTTCAAGTTGTATGGTGAACTTCAGGCACAAGAATCAATAATAATAAAAGATTATGTAGACTTCGGAGGTCCACTTGCCTTCATAGCACATCCCCCGCATAGCAAAACCACCCAATCATACGGACCTTACCCTCTTTCATATGACAATCCACCACAGTCCTATGAAGCTGATACAGAATATGATGAAGAAGAATTTCAAAATGTCGTTGCCTTGGTTAGCCAATAATTCAATAGGCTACCACCAACCTCATTTCATGAAAATCGGCAGTTTAACAAAACACCCTTCAACTATAACTAAAATTCGCAAAAAAACCATTCTCGATATCCCAGAAATCCTCACCCATCTCCGCAGCCACAAAATACTCATCAACCCAAAGTGGCACCGCAGTCCATCAAGATAACTGACTTCGGTACCTCAACTGAGGAAAAAAAATGATGTTATTATTTGTCACAATTGCAACAAAGAAAACCACTTTGCTAAAGACTTCAAAGCTAATGTGGTAAAAGATAAAGCATTCTACCTTAGAACGGCTCAGGAGATGGAAGAGAAAGAAAAGGCGAGGGCATACGTGGCCCAAGTAAAAAGGGATCATCAAGTGTGGTCGTCCAGAGATGAAGATGAAAATCTTAAAAAAAATCAATGGAAAAGGAAAATTTTGCATGGTGGCAATTGCTGATGAGGATAGATCAACAAAGCGGGAGAAAAACTACTGCTTCATGGCGAAAGATGGAGGTCTAAGCATCATCGAACAGGTAAAACTCATGATCTAATATAATAACTATAGCATGCATGATTGTCAATCCTTCCTGGACAAAATTAATGACACTTGTGTTGCCGTCCTTTCAGACTATAACAAGGCATTAGATGAGAAGAACATAGCGTCCCAAGAAATGTTTCATGTGAGAGGACGACTAGAAGATAAGAGACTTAAAGTTGCCATGTTAGAAAAGGACTTAGTGCTAGAAAAACATGCCAAGATTTTGTGTGAAACACAGTTAGGTATAGCCTTGAATCAAAGGGATTTAGCCCAAAAGGAAAATATACATTTGAATCTTTTAATAGAAAAGTTATTTAATGAAAGTGAGGCTATTGAAAATCTTGTGAACAATGGGACTACAGATAACACATACAATTGGGGATGATCCAATGGGTTTGCAACCGAAAAGGACTCATCACCTAGATTTAACAAAGACCGTCCATATATCCTTCCGGATCGAGAGTTTCATTTCCCTGTGAATGACAAAACATTCCTCGAACACATAAGATGTCACTTCAGTAAACTCCATGAACTAAGTAACAACTGTGTTATTGAGGAGATTCTCCTCGAATCCTCAAACCCAATCCCAGTTACCAACTCAAATTGTCCCAATTCTCAGTCATCCTCAGATGTAGATGAATAATTTGTTTTGGAAGGACCAGACTTAGTTAATAATTATACATCTTTGCCTCCCGCGGTGTGTCCCAACAAAAAATCATCCTTGACTTACTCTGCGGTAGTTCAGTTATCCATACCACAGACCGCAGTCAAAAGCACAATGACTATTCAGCCCATCCATCATGAGTTACCAAATGAAAATTTTTAGTATGGTCAATATTCACAAAATCCTGAACTCTCTAGTTCAGATGAAACCAGTCCTTGTTTTTCAAAACAATCGAAACATTCCAAGAAACAACAGTTGAACGTTTCAAACTGCGGTTCTCCAAAAACTCTTGCAAAATTGGTTTTCAAAGATAATCTCAAGTCTCGAAACAAAATGCGAGATAATAAATACAAAAATTGTTTCACTGTTGGGTCTACAAATATGGTTTATACTTTGCTTTTCTTAGTTTTTGTAGTTTTCGGTCTAAGGCCGAAAACCCCTTGAGTTTATTTGTAGCTTGGACCGCAATCACATGTGATTTCGGTCTAGATATTGGGTCTTGGGCTTGGGATTTAGTCCATATGTATATATATGGAGTAAGAGGCGTGTTTTAGTGAGCATTAGAGACGGTGGTATGTTCATAGTATGAGGATGGAAGCATTAATGGAAGAGCATGTTCTAGAGAGAGAAAGTAAGAGAGAACATATGTATGTGTGAATCTTATGTACATGAAGCATCATTGAATATTAGTATGATACATTGAAGATTCATCAAGTTCTTCTTCTTCTTCTTCTCCATTTTATCTTGCATCGTGCACTTTATTGGGATTCTTGCATCGTGCACTTTATTGGGATTCTACACCATCAAGTGATCAGATTGATACGTCAAGCAAATTTAGGGACTTACAGTTGGTCAATTTGGGGATTAGCCAGGCTCCCTAACTGAAATTCCCGCTGATCAGATAAGGGAGGTTCTGATAGAATGGGTTATGAAGGAACTTTTCCTCCAACAATAAAGAAGTTGCTCCCTACTTACTGGAACTTTCTTACCCACTCTTTTATTATCTGCATCTTAGGAAGAAAAGGAGGAGCAGATGAGATCTCTATATCATCCACCGGTGCCATTGTTTCTCTGATCATCGACTTGGACTTCAATTTCTTAAAGATTACATTTAATGAGATGAAGAGCAACTTACAATTGAAGAATAAGGATGTATTTTGATGTATCCAAGGTTTCTTCAAATGATCTTTGATGATCAATATCTAGAATTGGAAAGAAAGGGTGAAACTTTTGTTGGGTTTTGAGCATTCTAACACTTCCTAAGTGTACATGCAACCCTAAATACCTTGGATCTATGTTTTCTCTATCATACATGCAAATAAGAACTTCCAAGGTATTATCCTAATCTAGCATACAAAACAATAATGTAACAAGATAGAATACATACCTCTTGATGTAGAAAGTCTTCATGAAGCTTGAGTGCTTAGTGCCCCAAGTGTGACACCTCAAATGGAATCACAATCATCAAAACACTTAGAATGACTTGAGAGAATTCTACACTCACCAAAATCGGCTAGCCCTTTCTTGAATACTACTAGTGGCCGATTTTTCCTCAATAATAAGATGCTTATATAGTTACACAATTAGGGTAAACTCTTAATTGTCATGGCTTTCCATTTCCTTGGATCCATGGGTACAAATACACCATGGAGCATCCATGGACCATCCTATGGGTTTTAGCCCAACTTGATTATCCATGGAGCATTAGCCCACTATACAAGTATGGATGATTTACACAATCAACCCATATATTTAATTAGTCTTCTTTTGATCACTTAATTAATCCTAGATTAATTCTTGATCAATACTAATTAAATAATCTTATTATTCTTATTATTAATATACTAGAACTTATAATATATTAATAACCATAAGTGTCTTATTTCTCTCATTCAAGTGCATGATGGTATGCAACCCAAATGGACCATGCCGAGTCGGGTCAAGTCTTACCAAATATAGTTATGGACTTAGACATTAATCCAACAGTCTCCCACTTGGATAAGTCTAAAACTATTATTGCGTATGACTTCAGGAACCAACTGGCAATCGTAGCTCTCAAAAGCTTCTGTCGAACTCTGACCTTGTCGATGAACTCTGACCTTTGTCAGTGACTTGTCCATTAGATAAGGGATCATATATTCCTCCATTCTAAATATCATATGGACTGAGACATGGATTATAATCATTCTCTCTGTCCATTTGTTGTTTCCCGATTTCCGATTTATGACGACTGACTAATTGAACAAATCAAATCAGTCCTGGCCCGACCGAGCACTTCCATTTGTCATCATCAAATCATCGAGGGGCCCACAGATATCGCTTTTATCCCGAAGGTAAAAGGAACGGATAAACTTCGACTCATATGGCTTGTTCTACTACTTGTTGAATCATACACAAAGGCACGTTTTATAGCACCGAGTTACCAAATGCGGTTTCGCGCAATCAATGTACTATCAACTCATAGTAACAACTCATATCTCTAGGTTTGAAGAATATAAGATATTATCGTCTCATGATCACTCGTGATAAAATCCATGAAGTGATTCCAATGAGCGCGGGTTGAATCCAATACTCAGAACTTATGAGCACTCATGATTGCTGTAGCCTTGTCCAACACCTTAGACCTCTACAACCCATCATGACAGTCTTAATTCATATCTACTTCCAACATATGACAGACTGTGGATGGTTTGAATAACTTAGTCATTCCGGAAGAATAACCCAGTTTATTCGGGAAGTCAAAAACATGCAAAGTGAAACACAATAATAATTGAATCCAATATGGTATCAACTCTTTGAACATAAATAAAACACCTTTTATTTATCACCATATGATTACACATTATTCATTGTATACTGTTTCAACTATCAACTTTATTCTTGAATTTAGAACAATAGTTGTCCCATGCTCCAAGCATGTACACTATGTTTTCTAAACACTAGTCATGCCACACACCAAGTATGCATACTATGTTTGTCTATGATCTTTACTTTGTGAACTAGTTCCATTGAACATAACTTCAATGATTCTCTTTTCACACTCCCAAATCCTTACTGCAAATGCAAGAACTCCAAATTCATGCCATTTACTGAAATCTGTTAGATTCTAAACTTATATGCATTGATCCTCTTGTAACGATTATGCACAAAGTCACAAAGACTTGGCAACAATCATTACAGAGTATTCCAAAGGAGATCAACGCCTTGGAAATATCCTTCTTGCATTAAGTTTCCTTAATCTTACACAGATTGAAAATTCTAACTTTGAAACATTTCCAGATTCCATTTTGACTATCACTTCTGAACAAGAGTTGCCTCCTTACAGATTATGTCAATATGGTCCTTCTAGAATTATCACTATACTTCCAATTGTCCTTGAGCAACCAATCTTTGGTAAACCTTAGATTGTCCTCGACAATTGTTTAATCCTTTTAGTCATATCCAGTTCTAAACCTTTTCCCTTCTTAATGCCCTAGGCATTTGGAAAATTTTAGAACGGATGAATATAGCACATGTAATCGATCCTATATCCGAAGCATATGGGACACGATTCATGATGTCTCACATAAAGACTAAACCAGTCTTTTGCTATAACATTTCCATTTCAATTTGCCAAGTTCTCATAATTCAGATTATGAAAAGGGATGCCGTAATCATAATCGAATTTTAGAACGCAAATAATGGACTCATATACAGAATTTCCTTATGTTGAGCCATTCCAACATGAAATTCATATATATATCCTTGACTAAATGATTAAAACCTCACGATCTAAGCTTATAGATTTGAGATGAAGCATAATTTCCTCTCCCTTAATTATAGCAAAACAACTTTTCCCAATTGAAACCTTTTGTTTTCTATAATTAACATTGCTAACTTGCAATATTTATCATAATTATCATGCTCCCACTAACATGATGATTATTAGCATAAAACTTATGCTCCCACTAGCTTTGACATGTACTCAGAAATCAGCTGGACAGTCTGAAATTTAGATTCATACACCCTTTCCGTAGATAGCTCACCTGTGTGTCTAAGCAATTTCAAGAACCATGAAAAGGGATACCGTAATCATGGTCTCAATTGCTTAGGCATTTGCCATTTCTCACAAGTCCATGTTAGTGTGCCGGTTAACCACACGCGCTCCACTAACGACTTTTGAAAATGCAAATAACACAATTGATATCTTCGTAAAATCTACTTAGTGAAAGCGTTTCCTCACCATCATTTTCATGAATCGGAGAGAAACCTTATGACACTTAGATTTATATGGTGTATGAGTTCCTACCCATATGAATTTGTCAAACCATAATCACAAGACAAAGATAATGACAAATCCAAAACCATATGGATTGAACTCAATCTTAACTTCTTGCCACCTGGCAGCTCAAGGGCCTGCCATTGCTTCCAAGTTGTTATGCAACAAACTGAGAACTCTAAGAACTCATATGCAAAGCCAACTTTAACTGGAATGGGCATAGATATGTCAACACAATAGATTATAAACCTCAAATTGTGTGCTAGAGAAGAACTTTAGGTTTTATTCTTGATTAGTTCTTGAGACTTTCAAGACCTTTAAGACTCCCACTGTCCTCTTGACATATAAGACTCCCTTGTCAAACATCCAAGAGATAGTGCGGATTCTAATCAAGAAAAACACTTTACCCAATTGGCCTAAGTTGGTCTTTGTTTTATCCAAAACATCACAACTTACCAATTTCAAATGTACAAGAGTAGAAAACTTTTACTCTTACATTTGACAAGTGTTTTAAACCTTCTTTAAGACATGTCACTCAAATGACAATCTTGGAGTATGACTCTAAGACTTGTATTGGAACGAAGTATGACTCATCTTCTTGATTTAACCATTTCAACAATTCAAGTTCCTCTTGTTAGTCATAAGAATGCACTAAGATTTCCTTAGAGAACTAATTTTGATATGGTTTCTTAATCATTAAGATGATCACAAAACTGATACTAAAGTACTCTCCCATCTTTTCAGATTTGAGAAACTTTTATCCTTCTGCCTTATTTGATTCTTCTTATCGATCTTTTGTGGTGGACTTAATCAGTGCACAAGAATGTGTACTCGATCCCTAAGTCCTTTACTTGACTCACACATCCATGTGAACAAGTAATTAGTCTTAATTTTCCAAAACTTGAAATTTCTCATTCATCATGCTATACAACTTGCATGATTCCAAGTTCCGATCCAATTGAAACTTGGGTGATGAGAATCTTTCCTTATTTGGTAAATTTAGACATTACCACAAATGAAAGAATCAATTTCATACTTCCACTCTTGCTACTAATGGAATCTTATAAGCAACAAAAATTTCCACAGATGCCATTGTAAGGATATTTTAAAATAAATAAAATCAAAAATTTCCTTTTATTTTAAAACTTTGCGGAAAAACTATCATTACAATCCATATGAAAACTTGTTGTTATCTATTCCTAAGCAATATCTCATAACTCCTAAGAAGTAGCTCAAGAATCCGATTTTTCAAACTATGCGATAGAAATCCATCTATGCGATCAGATTCAGCATATTCTTCCTTTAAGTTTCTTCACTTTCCTTTGATTCTTAAACCATCACCATGCGACCCGGTCACATCATGTATCAAGAATCTCAGAATAGAAACTTAACAGAGTTAGATAGTGGATTTTACCTGAAGTAGAGTCAAACTTATTGACTTTAACATCCTTAGGTAAATTTGGCAGCTTCGCAACCAATGCCCTTTCTTTGGCAATACAAACATATGGACCCTTTGATAATGGTACACAGGACTATCACAGACTTAGCTTTTCTCTTTACCATTTGGTCAACCGAGTTGACTATAGCCGATCCCTTTCCATTGGGAAGAGAATGCTTTACTGGATATCCAATGTCATCATTGTCAATGTCCATAAAGTTTTAGGAAGTTGATCTTAACAAATAGATAAGATCATTAAGGGTCTTGTCATAGTCTTTTTCATAGGTGTTCCAAAAGAACTCACTATGTGACTTAGAAAGTAGTTGAACCACCAACTTTCTCAAGACTTTGACACCCAACTCTCCCGGCTTGTCAATATGTGACTACATCTCCAAGATGTGACCACACCTAGACCTTGCCTTGCCAATAGGGCCTGAGTGACCTTAAACTTTTCAAGAACTTGTGGGTTAGGGAGAATAATTTGAAGAGGTGAAGAAGTATGATATCCATGGGACATCATCTTCATTAGGAAACCTTGTTTCAAGAGATTTGGGAAGATCATAGGTGTCTAAACCAGACATCTTTTGGGAGATATTCAAGATAGTTGATTTTAAAGTCCTTAATATGACACCCAATATGAAAATATTAAGGCTAGGACCCAACAAACTATTTTATAACTTAGAAGAGGTATGCCGTAATCCAAGCTATAAAATATTTGAAGGTAGGTGAATGACGATTCACCAATTTCCACCAAGATAAACGAAATGTATTATTAGGTTTTAATTGGTTTTGAAACTCCTAGATCTTTGAGATTCATTGAACTTTTCAAAGGCATGTTTCAATCTCGAGTGTGCCCTTCAGGTTTTGTGACTGGGATGCCGAGGATCACAAAACAAGGTGTGAAGTAACCATGCAAATCACTTGGTACCCTTAATAAATTACCCCTCAATCGATGTGCCGGTTAACCACACACGCTCCATCGATACTATGATAAATATTAAGTCACCCTTTACCTACCTTGTTAAGTCCAAGTTAGTGTGCCGGTTAACCACACACGCTCCACTAACGACTTAGACAAAGTGTAAAGTGTAATTTCATGGATTAGCACCTTATTCATATTTTTCCTAAGTAACTAAGATTGGGTATTATTAAGAGTTTAGTTACTTAGTATTTTTCATTAATACTTTTAATGAAGGGAGAATTCTAGTCCTGTCAAACCCGTTCGGCTAACGACCCTCCACCAGTCAAGCAAGCGGTGGGTGAGAGTGGACACCCATTAAGTTGCCATTTTATAGGCAACAACCTTATACCCACCTTATAGACCGGCTTCGTGAATGAGGCGTACTAGCGGTAAGACTGACTTTACTCTTATACATATATATATTATTAACTTATAATATTATAAAGTATAAGGGTTGAATTTTAACTTTTAAAATTCTAAGGGCTAACTTGGAATTAAAGTATTCATTAGAGAAAACTTTACAAATTCCAAAACTTGAGGGCAAGTTTTGAAACTATTCAAAACTAGTTAATTCCATAACTTATGTGTTTAAAGTAGTTTTAATCCAAAAACTCTTCAAGTTCCATAACTTGAGGACAAGTTATGGAAGACTTTAAACTAATAAAAGAATTAACTTTTCTTTATTTTATAACTTATGGAATTAATTAAGGTTACACCTTTTTTTTTATTTTATTTTATTTTATTAAATGAAGAGACTCTTGGTCCTCCATAACTTGAGGACAAGTTATGGAGTCATAAAACCATTTAATTAGAACTAGACTCTTCATTTTTGTAACCTTTGCCAATTTTTATGAGTTTTATGATTCTTAAATGTGACTTTTCATATAACTTGAGGACAAGTTACAAAAACACATTTTAGAATCAATTCTTAGATTAATTTGGATTAAAACCAACTATCACATAATTTTATTCATTAATCTAAATTCACTCATAAAACAAAGTAACACAAAAAACTTTTGGTGATCCATAACTTATTCTTAAGTTATGGAATCCTTTAAAACATTAACACCAAATTTTTTGTAACTCCATAAAACTTTGAATCAATTTTTTTAAAACCTTTTCATATCCATAACTTATGGAGGTTTCAAAAAATAAAACTCTTTAGATCAAACTTTTAAAACTAATAAAATAATCATATTATTTTATCATTTATTAAATTTGACCTAATTCAACTCATAAAGCAAATTATTCAAATTTTACAAATAATTAGTTTTTCACAAGAACAAGTAATTATCTTAAAATTTGACGAACTTCATGTTTTTTTTTTCTTTTTTTTTTCAACTTTGAAAATAAAATATTTGCATCAATATAACAGAAACCAACCCGTGGCTCTGATACCACTGTTGGGTTTTGAGCATTCTAACACTTCCTAAGTGTACATGCAACCCTAAATACCTTGGATCTATGTTTTCTCTATCATACATGCAAATAAGAACTTCCAAGGTATTATCCTAATCTAGCATACAAAACAATAATGTAACAAGATAGAATACATACCTCTTGATGTAGAAAGTCTTCATGAAGCTTGAGTGCTTAGTGCCCCAAGTGTGACACCTCAAATGGAATCACAATCATCAAAACACTTAGAATGACTTGAGAGAATTCTACACTCACCAAAATCGGCTAGCCCTTTCTTGAATACTACTAGTGGCCGATTTTTCCTCAATAATAAGATGCTTATATAGTTACACAATTAGGGTAAACTCTTAATTGTCATGACTTTCCATTTCCTTGGATCCATGGGTACAAATACACCATGGAGCATCCATGGACCATCCTATGGGTTTTAGCCCAACTTGATTATCCATGGAGCATTAGCCCACTATACAAGTATGGATGATTTACACAATCAACCCATATATTTAATTAGTCTTCTTTTGATCACTTAATTAATCCTAGATTAATTCTTGATCAATACTAATTAAATAATCTTATTATTCTTATTATTAATATACTAGAACTTATAATATATTAATAACCATAAGTGTCTTATTTCTCTCATTCAAGTGCATGATGGTATGCAACCCAAATGGACCATGCCGAGTCGGGTCAAGTCTTACCAAATATAGTTATGGACTTAGACATTAATCCAACAACTTTGAATTTGAAATCTTTTGGTCCAAACACCTTTGGACTGATGAAGCAGAACCGCAAGCTTTCAATGGTTGTTTTTAGGGGAACAAACCCCTTGGTAAAGTTTGGTAGATTTGTTGAAAGAGAAGAAGCCTCTGAATCAGAAGACGGTTCAGACGATGAGGATGTTATAGTCTCTGAGCCTGAAGATGAAATTGTTCATCCTGTAGCAATTGTTGTAGAGGAACATGTGCCTGTGCTTGATGATGACGATGATGATGATGTTGATAATGATGATGATGAAGGAGCTGGGATAAATCAAGGGGGTAATGCACCAGGTTTTGATGATGAAGACTTTTTCTTTGATTTTGAGCAGAGTAATGATGACCTGCATTCATTCTTTGATGATGTCAATGATGTGGTGAATTCTACAACTGAGACTGAGGGAGACACTAATATTCTCAAGCTGCCACTTGAAACACCTGATCAGATGGCATACATAATTGCTAATTTGGATTCAACTGCGAAGATTCCTCCTCGAGCAGCTGCTACTCCAACCGTCATTCCATCTGATCGTGATCTGGAAGAGTCTCAAGCCCCCCAGCGACCACTTAAAAGCAGATGAGCAGATCCAAGGCTGGGAGTGCTCATTAGGGAACAATCTCAGCATGTTCAACAATCATCTACGATCGTTACACCAACCCAACCAGCTCATGTTGATAGTCAAGTGTTGCATGAGGGCCCCAGTGTTATTCGTACATCCTTTGAAGTCGGAAGCTCGTCAGCTCCTGGTGGCTCCCGAACACCCCAACCTGCTCATTATGCCGCTTCCGAACAGCTGGCTAGGTTTTTAGCCCAAGAAGGTGTTGACCCTGCATCCAAGGGAAATGGCATATCTATAGCTGCAGGGAGCTCCACTAACGAAGATCCAAAAATTGTTGAGCTAAAGGAAGAAATCGGGATCTTAAATCAAAAGCTTATTGAGAAGGATGTTTTGATTGGAACTCTAGACATTAGAGTCTCCGAGCTCGAAAAGGAAAACTCTCAAAAGTCAAAACAAATTTCTGATTTGCAGCTCAATCTCGGCGTTCTCGCTACCGGATACTTTGATTTGAAGCATAAGCTAATTAGTGAACTTGGTGACAAATTCAAAACATCCGTCAGTGAGCCTAATGAAAAAGATGCTTCCCCTAGCATTTCTGCCCCTGTTCCACAAGATGTTCTACGCCATACCAGTACAACTCGAATCGTTGACCAATTTGAAAATGAACCTGCCAATACTGATCCCAGAGTCACATTAAAGTGAGCTCAGAAGGAAGCCTCTACTCAAAGAAAAGGGAATTTTCTCTTCATGAAAAGTTCTGATAAAAACGTTCGCGGTGATCAGCCCCAGTTGAGTGTGATTGAGCTCCGGAAAAAGCGGTTCAAAGCCATGTATGGAGACAGGTCGGTAATTACGGTGTGAGGATTTCATGACCAAAAGAATGTCTAGGCAGTCAAAAGGAAAAGTGGAAATGTGGAGTATTATGCGCATCAAAATGACTTTAGTTCTTGGACTAAAGTTGATCTTACAGAATTGTCTGAGGCTCCCTTCCACAACCCATCGAACGATCCTCGTGGAACTAACTTCAAGCTCTTTTTGGAGAATCAACTAAAAAGAAAGTTCGATGGGATGAAGACTACAAAGTCTTTTGTCAAGAAAGCCAAGGGCGTATTTGATCCCAGCACAAACCATACCGTAAAAATGTGATGTGGCCTCTTACCAAAAAAATGACAAAAATTCCTATTGTTCCACAGTTACCTGACAGTTCTCTGCGGAACATGGAATTCTGGGTAATTGATGAGGTCACAACCACCACCGTCATCAAGCCGCCGACTCATAATATTCATCTTATTGAAGCAAAGGATCTCCTACAGTTCGGTGAGCGTGATATCCATACTTTGACAGAGCATCAGATCTTGGTCAATGATGATATTCTGGAGGTTGCTGCTAAAGAGTTTACTGGCATGGTCGCTGAAATTATCAACAAGAAAATGTGGGCAGGCGCCATGGGAAGTTCAGATGTGATGATCGTTGACAAGCCTTGAATTCATGCTAACATCAAACCAAGGGGGAGACTGTTAGGACCTAATTTGTTGGTTTGTGCTAGGCATATATGTTTTGTAGGCATTATTACTTCTTGTTAGGGATTTATCTTAGTTTTCATTTGGTTGGACCGAAAACGTTCCGTTTTTGGTCTCGTGGTGTTTTCGGTTGAAAACTGGTTTGTTGTTTGTGTTCCCTATAAATAGGAGACTTAGATGACCAGTTTTGGGTTAGCTATTTTCGGTCATTGCTGTGTGTAATATCCTTTGTACCTAACAATTGATTCAATAGAAAATCATGTGCATTTGGATTGATCTGGCTTCTACTCCTTCTTGATTTATCATTTTAGTTTCTTCACATTGTTTGATCACCAGTTGGTTTATTGGTGAGGGACTTACAGAGACAAAAGAATAACTGATACCACACCTTTAGTAATAATTGTAGCTTAGAGCTCCTACAATTAATTGTTGATAAGATGACACCCTTCATGTATTGTTAAGAATAGTAGCTCGTTTCTAGACGACAACTAATGTTTATGTCAGTCTGCAATGAATTTTGTGCAAGTTGGAGACTGTTGGATCTATGCTCAAAAATCATTATTAAATGATATTACTAATAAAATATGATCCTATAGATAAGATCATATTCTTTAATATTTCTATCCTCATCAACACCCCAAAATCAAGTGGATTCAAAGGCTCTACATATTGTCATTTTAAAACACTATATGATTGTTTTTAATATCATTATAACCTCTACAAATAGATCTTAAATGGTTTGGTTTTGTTATAAACTCGACAAATTAAACTTGTTATTTTTAAGCTTCCATTGCCCGGTTTTTATAAAAACACACTTATGTTTTGTATCTAAACCCATCACATATTTCTGTTTGAAATCGATGCTTAATTGTATTCACAACTCTTCACGCATGATATAAAAAAGACCCAAAAATTGACGTCTATGATGGAAGAAACTCTTCGCATAGCCAATGAGGGTACCATATCCCAATCTGAAGGAGTGAATGAACATGAGGAAACAGACAATGAGATGAATAATGAAGGTTCAAATGACACCGATGTGCAAATTAGCCAGGAACCAACGTTTGGCTATAACTGGAGCGAAGATGAGGTTTATAAGGATGATCAACAAATTTCATCAACAAGTAATTCATATTTTAGCAACATTTAACATTTTCAACAAGCTTTAACGAATTTCAACAAATTTTATTATAAAAATATGATTTCATTATCAAGAAATTCAATCTTTGGCAAATTTTAACCAATTTCAATAACATTTATCACAAAAATATGATTTTAACAACAAGGAATTCATATTTCAACAACTTTTAACATATGTCATTAAAATTCTGCAACTTTTGTCACAACAATTTGATTTCCGCAACAAGAAAATCAAATATTGTTATATTCTCAGTAAGTTGTATCACAAAGTATGATTTTACGAAAATCTAACCATAATGTACAAAAAGAGGAAAATGAAGAAAGAAGAGAAGCGAAAAGAAGGGCTAGCAAGAAGGGGAAAGAAATATATGTACAGAGTTGGAGATGGCATGGACAATGACGTACTTATCGACGGAGGGAAGGGCCAACAGCTACGGTTGCAAGGTATGAGATGAAGATTGCGTTTTTTTGGGAAGGAGTCGTGAAATATGATATTGACCTGACATGTAAGTGAGGAAGAATGAGGCGGCATTTTTTTAGGTTTAGAAGACGTTTGTAGAGTATAGAAGTTATTTTCTAAATACAAGTTGAGGCTACCCTACTTGGTTAATAAAATGTTTAACAATATGTTACATTCAATCCCAAGCATATACAAACTTACTCTTCTAAGAACAATGTTGTTTTCTAATTCTTGAGCAAGAAGAGAAAGGACATATATATTTAGATCTATGGTATTCGAAAAAACAAATAATCGGCAAGCTAAAGCGTTTGTCCACATACAAACATAAAAGGTTAACGACCTTTAAAAAACAAACACAATTACGACAACACAACAGCAAAAATGTATTTAATTTGTTTATAGGATATAGATACGTTCATAAATATTCTTGTGTTAACGCACCAACCTTCTTTAAAATGCATTTATTAAGTGATTAGCTATATTTATTATTTTTCATCATCGCCATTATTGCATGACAAAACTTTCTTTGATCATTAATACATCATACAGGAGTTTATTCATGGAACTTCGAATCTTGAAATAAATAAACAATTACTTCCACCAAAAAATTGCTAATTTCAAACGACAATTACAATAAGTTTTTAAAATTCCAAACGATTCTATATCTAAAAAATCTCATGAAAACACTCTAGAACGTTCTATTATACTTGCTCAAGTAAGAACAAAAAACAACTCGATATACCAGTTATCTGAAAAATAGTTATCGACATGATTTAAATTTTAACGCGTATGAAAAACTAACAAATTTGCGACATAAATATATTTATCGAACATAAGAATTAATATATTTATTTTATTTTCGGTGGAAAGAGAGTGTACGAGAAAGTTAAGTGTGTAGAAGATATATGGTACCGATATGTTTTATTTCTCGTCATAGGGATCCATGAGATGTGTGCCACGTGTACTAATACTATGCCAGCTGTCCTCAAAGGGCTTTGGGAGAACGAAGAGGTTGGTTATAGGTTGACGGCTAAGACGGCGGCAAGGCAAACCTACAGGAATGATATGACGGTGGGGTAATGTTTCCATGTGGTTGGATCCACAGATTTATAGTGGAACCCTGTTCAAATATCGGTTAATGTATAAAAGCAAACTGTTGAAGAAAAAAGGAAAAAATTACGTGGGCCCCACTTCGTTTCGTCTGTTAGTGTCCGGTTGCAACTATAAAGCAAACCAAACTACCATTGGTATCCTTCACCCCTAAACAGAGTTCTTCTCACTCTTAAATCTCTTAATCTCTCTGTCATTTCTGACTTCTTAATCTTTTCCTCTGATTTCGTTTCCCCATTGGGTTTTTGGATCAAACCCAGACTTGGTTTTTGTTGTTCAACGGAGAAGAAATCAGAGATTGATACACAAAATGACAAAACAGAAAGTCATGGTTGCAGAAGCAAAATCCGGAATGGATATGGCGATGACGGTTGTGCCCAAGGCGTTGTTCGCGGCGGAGATGAAGAAACCGCCGTTGATGCCTGGAGGGTATATCACGATATCAAAGAAGAAGCTGCTACAGAACCTGGAAATCAACGGTGGAACGAGGATTAACGCGTGGGTGGAATCTATGAGAGCTTCGTCTCCGACGTCTCATCGAAAATCCGATGTATCTCTCTCGCAGGAATTAACCTCATGGATGGTTAGTACCTACCTTACTACATATCGTGTTCCTAGATTGATATTTAAATTTGAATTTGAAATGAAAACTCGATCTGAAAATGCATGTGTGAATGAATCAGGATCGACATCCTTCTGCCTTGAACGTGTTCGACGAAATTACTAACGCTTCCAAAGGAAAACAAATAGTGATGTTTCTCGATTACGATGGCACACTCTCCCCAATCGTCGATGACCCCGATCAGGCTTACATGTCGGATGCGGTAATCATTTAACTCCACTCTAGATTCACGTCCAAACTCCAAACTCCAAAATCAATACTCTTTTCCCTTACAAAATTCCTTATTTTTCATCTTCGTAGATGCGATCAACAGTCAGAAAACTCGCTGGATGCTTCCCCACTGCCATTGTTAGTGGAAGATGCAGAGATAAAGTGTATGACTTTGTCAAATTAGCAGAGCTTTACTACGCTGGAAGCCATGGCATGGACATTAAAGGCCCTTCGAAAGGCTCCAAGCATAAGAAAGTAAGTCACTTTCACACATTATCCTGATAATCATCTTCTCCACTTCATTTTTTATCTGGGTTTTATTTACATGATCAAATTCTAAACTTCAAATCTTTTCATGATCTTCAGAATCCCCCAAGTGTTCTCTGTCAACCCGCTAGTGAATTTCTACCCATGATAGATGAGGTTTATGGTTTATTAATGGAGAAAACGAAATCGACACCAGGGGCAAAAGTGGAAAACAATAAATTCTGTCTTTCTGTGCATTTCCGATGTGTTGATGAAAAGAAATGGAGCGAGCTTGCTGCGCAAGTGAGATCAGTGTTGAAAGACTACCCAAAGCTTCGGTTATCTCAAGGAAGGAAGGTTAGAATCGTCTTTTCACCACAATTATATTATCGTATTATTATTTAATTATTTAATTCCAAAAAACAAATAAATATTAAATCTCACTATTTATTTTATACTTGGTAATTTCCAGGTGCTAGAGATCCGTCCCACTATTAAATGGGACAAAGGCAAAGCCCTCGAGTTTTTGTTAGAGTCACTGGGTACGTCATCGTTTTATCTTTTCTTCTATCGTTTATTTTATTACTTCATAACAAAGGAATAAAATAAAATAAAAAAATATAAAATTACACGTGTAACATACACGACTTGATGGATACGTATATGTGTTCAGGTTATGCCAACTGTACAGATGTCTTTCCTATTTACATTGGAGACGATCGAACGGACGAAGACGCATTCAAGGTTGGTTTTTTTATACAAGAAAAGAAAATAATTTCTTTTTGGTGATCCCATGAAAATAAAATTAATTTTTGTTTTTTATTTATTTTTGGTAAAAATTAGGTATTGAGAGAAAGAGGACAAGGTTTTGGCATTCTGGTGTCCAAAATTCCAAAGGACACAAATGCATCTTATTCTTTGCAGGAACCATCCGAGGCAAGTTTTCAATAATATTATTCTGTTACTTTTTATAAACTTTTTCTTTTTTTAGGAATATTTGTTGTGGCCCTCTTCTTTATTGTTCACATTCGATCTTTATTTATTTTGGAAACATAACAAAAACACAAAATCCATCAATCTTATATTTTATATTCTTGATTTTTTGGTTTTCACTATTTGTTAAACAAATTTTGAATGAAACACTATGAAATATTATGGTTTTTAACTTTTAATAGAAGTAGATGAGGATATAAAATGGTTTTAATGTAAAAGATGAAATATAATAGTTATTTATTTGGTTGTTGTGATTTAAAATTAAATACATAATCATGTTATTTGTTATTTGAATGAACCACAAAATAATGATATAGAAGTTGATGGGTAACGATTAAATGCGCTTAGTGAAAATGGTTGCAACGGGTTATAAATGTTATGGTAGTAAATAGTAATTAATGTAATTAGATTATGTGTTTAAATCTATATTTTATCTATTATTCTGATTTAGGTGTTGTGAATGTCTATAGGTGATGGATTTTTTACAACGGTTAGTTGAATGGAAAAGGCATCAACAGAGCCGAAGGTTTTGAAGGTGTGATGGGTTGAAGAACTAATGGATATATATATATATATATATATATATATATATATATATATATATATATATATTGTGTATGTATATAAGTAATGATGAATAGAAGTTAAGTAAATGTAAATCTTGTCCAAGCATAATGGAAGAAAGGACAAGACGGATAAAAACGCAATAGGGCAGCTTTTGGTTAATATGGGCTTTCTTGTTGATGGGCATTTGTACATTTTGTAACACCCTAAAGCAAGAGGGTATGGACGTGTTTGTAATTTTGCATGGGTATCTAATGAAAATAGAAGTAGGTTTTTCTGTATTATTTTAATATATATATATATTGTTGGTCGTTATGGTTTTAATGAAGAATGGATCTCTTTGATTTATATCAATTGTTAAATAGGTTAACATTATCTTTCTTTTCACAAGCCAACCAAATCTAAATTTCACTCCATCACAACCAAATGGAAATTATTTTCTTTATTAAATAAACTAGTCTATTATATATATATATATATATATATATATATATATATATATATATATATATATATATATATATTAATTTTAAAGAAAGATAAATTATTTTTTTATTAAATAAACTAGTCCTTATATCCATGTATTATATATGTTAATTTAAAAAAAAAATTAAATATAAATGTCAAAAATACTTGAAAACTTCGATTTTAATAAGAAAATAAAAAAAATAAAAAATTATTATAATAAAAATATTTTTTATCTTTTAATTTTAAAAAATTTAAATTTAAAACTTATGTTTATTAATGAAATTAATATCCATTTATTATTATGTTTATTGGAACTATTACATTAAATGAAATTTAATAAAATATAAAAATTTATAAAATAAAATGTGAAACAAAATTAAATCCAAAATAATCACAAAATAACATTTGATAATTGAACGAGAGTGTGATAAGTGACAAAAATCTTCTTTTATTAGAGAGGATATAACTTATATTTCTTTTTTATTCATATAAAACTTATTAAAAAAATTAATATTTTTAGAAACATATAATTTATTTATTTAAGATATAAATTAAAAAAAAAACAGAAATAAAAATATATAACATTTGTCAAACATGTTTAATAAAAATGATAAATCAAATTACAAATGTAACATGATAAATAAAATTACATAATTAGAAGGTACAAAACACATATTATTCGTAAGTTCTAAATTTTCTCCATATGTGCTTTATTAAATCGTTTTTTTAGAGCGATATGAGCATTTCTATCACGAAGTTGTTCCTTATTGGTCATATATAACTAGATAAGCTTGCAATTCGTTCGATAGAGTATTGAAAAGGTTGTTCATCATCTTGAGTAGAAATGCCTTGTTGTTGGTTTGCAGGTATGTCATTTAGAAATTCGATTGGATCATAATAGTGAATGTGTCCCGTTATCCTCAATGATCATATTATCAATACTGATACAAGCAACCATGATTTTCCTCATAACATCTTTGTCCTAAACTACACATGGACGTTTAAGAAATGCAAAACTGGCTTGTAAAACTCCAAAAGCTTGTCCAACATCATTTCTGGCAGACTCTTGACGTTCAACAAACAACTTGTCTTTTGAGATTTGTGGAGCAGTTATTGACTAGACAAAGGCATCACATGAAGGATAAATGCCATCAGTGATATAATATGTCATATTACTTTCATGACCATTCACAACTTAACTCACATTTGGTGCTTGACCTGCCAATACATCACTAAAAATAGTAGAGCGATGGAGTACATAATATCATTGCACGAACCTGGTGTTCCGAAAAATACATGCCAAAATGATTGCTGTTTTACTGCTTCTACATGCATATTGTCCAACCCAACTGTGTGACAATTTTTCCACTCCCAATGCATGCAGTCAATGCTTCCTATCATACATGGAAATCCATGTTCCTCCCCGACATAGAGTAGTCTTGCCAAATCATCTTGGTTTGGCCTTCTAAGGTACTCTCACCAAAGCATGAAATGACACCTTCTAGGAAATGTATAAGAGAATCTCGTGTTACAATTTCACTCATTCTTAAATATTCATCTTGTGCATCTGTTGATGTACCATACGCCAACATACGCATAGCTCCCGTATATTTCTGTAACTGTGAAAGACCTCTTCTAACGGTGACATCATGTCTTTATTGAAAATATCTGTCATTGGATGTAATGGTGGACACTATACAGAGGAATAGAGGTTTTCACATTCAAAATCTAAGTCGGAAGATTACTTCGTCATAGATTGGGTTGTCAACAAAGTAGTCTTCTATCAAATGTGTCTCACCCTGCTCACGTTGTCGATCACAATACCTCCTTCTTGCTCTAGGATGATGATCTCCTATGAGCATATTTGGCATGCTTATGAGTAATTTAGTAACAATGTTATCAGCTTGTTAATTTCGCTGAGCAGATCGTGTTGGCCATTCATCATATTCATTTATATTCGATGATTCAGAATTGAACGGTGAGTTTTCATTATCAGACATTTCGATGAATGTAGGAAATGAGAAGTAGTTGTTTAATATTTAAATATGTTCATCTTAAATTTATTTATACAAGAAAAGTATTATTTTTTTTTATTTTTAAATTTAGATAACAATAATGTTTTACCTTTTGAAGTGTGCCTTTTATCCTAAATGGAAATGTGTGCCTTTTATCCTTTGAAGTGTGTGCCTTTTAGATCAAATTATATATATTTTTTATTTTTAAAATATGTTCATCTTACAATCTATTGAAGCTTTTTATCTAATTATTTTTTCTAAAAATGTGTGTCTTTTATCCTAAGTGGATATTATACTTCCTTTTTAAAAACAAATATAAATAACAAAAATACTTAAAAAGTAATATGCAAAACAACAAAATTACATAATTAAATATCTTACATGTAACGTCTGGTTCCTGGGGTTAGAAGAACTAGAAGTCATCGAGCTTGAGGAGAAGCATTAGATCTGGGATCTTGTCCATATTTGGCAACTTTCTAAGGTAAAAAGTCCCTAACATGATTATTCATAGCGTAGATTTCTCTTAGTCCTGTTTTATGGGTCTTTTTGACCCCATTGTTGGAAGCTTGACAACCTCCATAGTTCTGATGCTACAAACTCCCATTCTTAGTGTTATTTGGTCCTTAGATTCATAAAAAGGGACTTAAACCCGTTCTTGACCAAGAAGAGACCATGTCCATAGAAGTAGGTTGCTATATCTTGAGATTGGGTCCATTTGTGGCATGCAAAGCCATCAAGTTGTCGACTTTACAATAATATACCATAGGAACCATATAGATCTATATTCTGGAATCTTAGATATGAGGAAATGACTGAATAGTGAAACATCCCAAAAATATAGTCCAAAAATTTCGCTTTTAATTATTAAGAAAACCAAAGTCATCAAACCTCATATAAAAATCATAAATAGTGTATCTCGAAATATCATAACATTTGTCAAAATATATTAGAGTATAAACATCCTAGGTTAAACAAATGGTGTGTGCACTGCAATCATCCCGAGCTCTTCCCCTTGCTACCGAAAGTATTTGAAACCAAAACTAAAAACCGTAAGCACGAAGTTTAGAGAGTCTCCCCAAACTACTACATACCATACATATAATCACATAACTTGGGCCTTGCCCACTACATCGGGCCCCGCCCCGCATCAGACCGAGATCCGGTATACATATGAACATATCAACCATACATATAATATAATCACATAACATAAACATATCATCATATCATGGGCCCCTCCCTGCTACTCGGGACCCCGCCTGACATTGGATCGGAATCCGGAAAGCATACTAACATTCCTCGGGAACCGCCCCGGCATCGGAACAGAGTCCGAAAAGCATACAAATACAAACACATGCAAAAATCACAAAGATATCATGCATTCACATATTCATCGGGTACCACCCCCGCATCGGATCGCAACCCGGAAAACATATAAACCTACATCGGGCCTCGCCCGACATCGGACCTTAGTCCAGAACATAATAACATACATAAATGGGCCAACCTTGGTGCCTTAGACTCGTTCCTCTAAGAGAAGGCTCGCCTCACGCTTCTGAAGTCCCACCGACAAAACCCTACCTGCTGGATGACAGATTCTCGAGCTGTCAACATCAAAACAACACCTAATTAACATTTTGGTTCCAACACATAACCATAAGTCCATGGTCGGGTTAAAAGACTAATTTACCCCCAAATTAGCTTGATTCAAGCCCAAAACCCAATCTAAAGGCCCAAACATCAAACAATGAACCAAAGCTCAACATATGGCCCAATTTTCCAAATTGGGCCCAAATCTATACACGGTCTTACCCTAAGGCCCAACCATTTATTCCTTTCAAACATTTGGCATTCCAATGGTCCAACATCTTATAATCATCAAGGTCCAGTTATGGCCCACCTATGGCCTAATTTTCCAAATTGGGCCCAAACCTTTCCAATAGGCCTTATCCTAAAGCCCAATCCAAATGTTCTAGTCCATATACTTGTTAATAGTTGACCCATCAAGAGTCCAGACATCTAGGCCCAACTCAAAATCCAACACAATTAGGGTTTTCAAATGAAATGACGATTAGGGTTAATTAGAAACACTTAAACCATTAAGGACTTAATCCATTAAGTCCATCAATCTACTAGGTTAATCATACACTATGGTCATGCTTAATTCATAATTCCAATCCAGTTGTCCAAAATGCGGGTCCCAACAATCCAAAACTAATATTCCTAAAATTAGGGTTTTCTAAACCCTAATTAGGGTTTCCAACCCAATCGCAACCCAACTAGTCCAATGGTTAGAGTTTTAGGTTGATTAATGTTTAATTAGGTTAACTAGGGTTTCCTTAGGTCAATTAGGTTTTCATTAGGTCGAGCACCACCCATTGCCACCTCGGGCGGTGGTGGTCGACGGTAGCACCCAGAGGCAGCCACCGCATCACAGTGGTGGTTATGGGCCAAGTCTAATCATGTCCAAGAATCCCAAAAGCGGCCTAAACACAAGCAAAAGCACACCGCCACCCAACACAGGGGCTGGTGGCGGCAGCCACCACCTCACGGTGGTGGTTAAGAATTTCTTGATTATTTTGGCCAAATTACAATTATACACACAATATCCAACGAACACAAACACATACAACCACCCTTATGGCGGTTGGCAATGGTACAAGGTGGCAACCACCACCTCATGGTGGTGGCGGTGGATTTCCGGTCGAATAAAACACCCACACACAACCATTAGACATGTAATAGCATCACACAAACACTAACACAAGTAGATTCCCAGAAACACACCTGACATGGCTGCTCTCGAGGTGGAAGCGGCGGTTGGAACAGAGGCATCAGTCTTTCAGCCTCTCAGAGTGATGGGGACAACGACGCGTCGAAAGCAAGGAACGAAGACGAGGAGGCGCACCTTCTCCGGCCAGGAACAATGGAAACAACTTTGTGGTTCATCTCTTCAGCTTCTTCTGCCCGACGTCCAACCATCAACTCATCAATCCTTTAATCGTCGACGACAACTTAGGTGGCGTGGTTGGCTCGCGACTTTGACAATAGCTAGGAGGCGGCGAAAAACATATCCTGGTGGGTTCAGGCTTTGACGGCGATGGTGATTTCGAACAACAACATTAGCCGCGGTATTGGCCTTCCAACCCATCGTTGGAGTCGCAGGCGGTCGTCAGTGGTCTTTTCCGGTCGGAAAACGAGTGATAAGGGGGTAGTGGTGGCTTGAGGGAGGGAGGCACAAGGGTGGCGATTGCATCTTCTAGGGTTAGGGTTAGACAGGTGGTGATAGGTTATATACCTCGAGCCCTATATAACTTCCTTCCATATTGACAAGATTAGTCCTTCCTTTCTCTTTTTCTTTTAAACGAAGTCCATAATTTATCCTTTCTACCCTGACTTCAGAAATCCTTATCAAATCCAATCCGTAATTTACCCAACAGCCCTCAGTTCTCAAAATGATTTCATAATAAGTCGAATACTTACCAAACGCCCCCTGCCTTCTTAAAATCTTTACAAAATAAGTCCCGGAATTACACTTTAACCCCCCTAAACTCTTAATTATAACTTTTTAACCCCCAAAACCAACGCCTTGATAAATTATTCCACATTTAGGCTACTATTCATATTAATTTTATCTATTTATTTATTTAATGAACGAGTTGTTACAACTCTCCACACTCAAATTAGATTTCGTCCTCAAAATAATTCCTTACCATCCCTTACACGCCTAACAACCTGAACGACATGGCTACAATCCCGAGCATCACCCCAACCTTCCCAAGGAAAATCAAGCCTACCCTCACAGGGTTCTAAAACCCGAAGATGCACGAATTCCTGGCATTATGATCACATTACTCAATATGAAATTTGAAGTCTCGGTATGGTCTGGCGCTCTGACAGACCGCCCATATAGAATCATTATAGTTGAATCCCGCTGTGAGTGACTTAGCATTACCCAAAAATCTGTTACTCTAACCATACATGAAATCCTAAAATACCATTACTGCTTGAGACACTGAAACTGTCTGAAACACTGAACTGCCTGAAACAATATGCTGCACCCTGGCTGCCTTCCAAAATCCTCCGAGACCTCCCTGGTCTGAATTCGTTTGCCAGTCATCTAAAATACCGGGTTCTGGCCCGGTTGCTGAGCCAAAGGCTCTCATACAGTCGCCCCACACGACTTCCATACAAAATCCTTGTCTATCAATAGTTGCCACTAGTTATCCTGCCACTATGGCTCTAACGACTTTCTGATCTAATTGATCGGGTCCATACATCGAGTCCTAACATCACCAATTCCAAGGTTAAAAGTGATTGCTACATGACTAAAAGCTAGCCTTGCACCAAAAAGACCATATATGGTCCATTGCTTCTCTGATCCCATAACTTTAGTGGTATTCCTATGGTCGTATCGCTGGCTCAACCAGGTCTAATTCATTTGGGGAAATTCGTAAAGCAATCTGTGGATTTGCCACGCCCTCACTGTTGCACCCGAACTGGTGGGTACTACCGTTCCTTCTGCGTTCTAACAACACACTCATGCTATCTACCAACCTAGTGAATGCTACGACTACACCTGCAGACTTACAACACTCTAGAACTATCTGCCAACCTTGTGAATGCTACGGATACACCCACAAACTTACAACACTTATAGCACTATCTGCCAACCTTGTGTATGCTACGGCTACACCCGCAGACTTACAACACTTTCTCACACTATCTGTCAACATTGTGAATGCTAAGGCTACACCTGTACACTTACAACACTCTCTCACACTATCTGGATGCTAGTAAATGCTACGGCTATCCCGCAGTCTTACAACACTTTCCACACCATCTCAATTGCAGATTACTAATCCGAACACATCCTACCTCGAGCACACACACATGAATAAACATCCAAAACTGAAATCATGTCCTGATTGGTATCCCTAAACTGATTCCCTGAAGCCGAATATCAAACGCTTCGAGAATGCGATCTCGCTATTGGCAAGTTTTCCGAACTTGTAACTCACACTATCCTCATTCCATGTAGCCGCTTGGGATGTCTTCCTTCCTGACAAGGATGCAGAACTTATCCTAGTTTCAAAATTGCTCTTGCTTCTGAATCCATAGACGATCCCCCCCCCCCCCCCCCCCCCCAACTTAGATTCGAATAAGTCTTAATAATACATGAAATTTGGGAAATTCCCAATCCTTCTCACTTTCCAACGAAAGATCTGATGACAACCAACTTTTACCAACTAGTGCTTCATTACTAGCCAATCAATAACGGTTACTAAGACCACCAAATTCTGTCGATGTTGGATAACCATCCTATGGAACCCTGACTGCAGACCCTCCACAGAACACCCCTGATCCGATCTCGACCATAAACCAAGATGACACTGTACACTCTCAACCCGCAATTAGAAAAATAACCTTTCGCTACCCTCTAATAATTCTTTGTATGAAATTGGCATATGACATATTTTGAAAATATAATTAAAACAAGGACAGAGGATAAACCCAGAGTTACACTTACTCAAACCCTTGGAACGAAAGACTCCATTGTGCAGTTTCCCACACGTGATGCATTGAATCCAGCCCTGCTAGCCTTTCAAAAGCTGATCCGAAATCTTAGGTCTCTTCCTAGGACCCTCCTATATATGCATCTGATCTGGTCTCCTTGAGGTGGCATGGTTGGCTTGCGACTTCGACAATGGCTAGGAGGCGGTGTCAAACATATCCCGGTGGTTTTCGGCTTTGACAACGGTGATGATTTAGAACAATAACAACAACAACCGCGGTATCAGCCTTCCAACCTGTCGTCGGAGTCGCAGGCGGTCGTCGGTGGTCTTTGTTGGTCGAAAAATGAGTGCGAAGGGGGTGGAGCCGGTTGGAGGGTGGGAGGCATAAGGGTGGCGACTGCATCTTCTAGGTTTAGGGTTAGACTGGTGGTGATGGGTTATATACCCTGAGCCCCATAGAACTTCCTTCCATAATGACAAGATCAATCCTTCCTTTCTCTTTTTTCTTTCAAACTAAGTCCATAATTTACCCTTTCTACTTTGACTTCGGAAATCCCTTTCAAATCTAATCAGTAATTTACCCAACAACCCTTAGTTCTCAAAATCCTTTCAGAATAAGTCCAATACTTACCAAACACCGACTGCCTTCTTAAAATCTTTACAAAATAAATCCCGAAATTACAATTTAACCCCTAAACTCTCAATTATAACTTTTTAACCCCCAAAACCAACGCCTTGCTAAATTATTCAGAATTTAGGCTACTATTCATATTAATTTTATCTATTTATTTATTTAACGAATGGGATGTTACAAATAGACGAGAAATGCAAGGAACTTGGCGAGTTCATAGAGGAACTCGACGAGTTGGGTCAAACATTCCCAATTCTGCTAATGGAGCTCGACGAGTCCACAAGGGAACCCAACGAGTTGTACTAGGAAAGTCCCGTTTCTGTTGAGAAGGGGGAACTCAGCGAGTTGGAGGAAAAATCAACGAGTTAGATCGCGATTTCATGATTCTGTGATTCATGGGAACTCGATGAGTTGAAGGGTAAACTCGATGAGTTGAGTCAACTCGGAGCATTGACTTTGACTTGAACAGAGTTGACCTTAAGGGTTATGAGTATGGAATGGTATCTAAGGGGTTGTTTTGTTCAGGGAGTGAGTAGAGTTGATTCCGGACAGAGACGTTTTAGCTATCATTCGACAGTGAGGTGAGTTTCCTCCTGGTTTGAACAAGTCGAAGGCACCAAGGTCGGCCCGTATTTGTTATTTGTATTGATTAGTAGCTGAGTCTGGGTGAGGCCCGTATTTCATAGATAGCAGAGTGTGTGTTAGGCCCATATCTCATAGAATTATTTGAGTATGGATATAGGAATGATTGATAGATTCGGTTATACTTGTTGTATGTGTGATACTTGTATGTATGATTAGTAGCTGAGTGTGGGCGGGGTCCATATCTCATAGTAGCTAAGTGTGGGTAGGGTCCATATCTCATAGTTAGACGAGTGTGGGCGGGGCCGATATATCATAGTTAGCTGAGTGTAGGCGGGGCCCGTATCTCATAGTTAACTGAGTGTGGGCGGGGCCCGTATCTCATAGAGAGCCAAGTGTGGGTGGGGCCCATATCTCCTTGAGTATAGGTGGGGCCCGTATCTCCTAGTAGCATGATTATGTGTATAGTATGTGATAGTTTGGGGAGACTCACTAAGCTTCGTGCTTAAAGTTTTCAGTCTTGGTTTTAGGTACTTCCAGTTGCAAGGTGAAGAGCTCGGGATGACTGCAGTGTACACACCATTTTGTTTAGCCTAGGATGTTTTCACTCTGATATATTGATAAGAGTTTTGATGTGATACTCTAATTTGATACTATGACTTATGATTTTGGATGAAATGATATTGATAAGTATGGTTATTTTAATAAATAAAAATGAAATTTTGGTCATGATTTTTGGGATGTTTCAAGTTGGTATCAGAGCCTTAGTTTGAGGGATTCAGGCATACTCTTGGGTATGTCTGGATTCAAACTGAGGACTTGGTATAAAATTTTCAAAAGAAAACCATTTTTTACAACAGATTTGGAAAAGAGAAAAACAGTGTGGTGCATGTAATCACCTGAGCTCAAGTAAGTTCTCCCAAATTACTCATAAATGTTGTTATGATATGATTTGCTTATGAGAACTGCATGCTAGATTAGGGGCTAAGGATCTAGGAATGATGCCTTATATGCCTACTGTATGAGCTTATTGAACTATATGCTAGTACTGATTAGTCAGTAATATGATGGCCTGATTAGGACACACTTGGTTTTGTTTACTCAATGCTCGAATGCTGCTTGCTTTGCACTTTTAGGAGTCCTAGTTATCTTTACACACACTTGTAAACGAATATGTTAAGTTACATATTACAAGGACTAAATAATTTCAGAAGGTTAGGTTTAGCTCTATTTCGCAGCTCTTGTCTGAGTCTAACCGTTGTAGAGTAGGACCTCTCATTCGAAGAATTATATGGTCTTAATGATATGTAATGGTATTCGCGAGCTAGTTAAGGGAGATATTAGAGACTTCTTATGCAACTGATGGCGGAGAGTGGGTCGGAGATTACCCTAGGGCAAGCCTAGGATGAGATTAGCATAGAGAGCAGTAGTATTGAAAGGGACTTGGTGGAGTCAAGGCTGTTCTTGAGGAAAGTACAGAGGGATGTGGAAGGTAGTATGGGCCTGTACTACTGAAAGCAAAGGATCCATACTCGAATCAAGGAAGGCTGAGATGAATCCATGGAACTTGTAGTATGTAAGATCCCTCGAGTTATGATGAGTATTCTGATGATTTTTATGTTGTATTTTCAGTATGGTGATGCTACACACTAGACCAGTTGACAACTTTGGCTCCAGTAAGGGATCAGGATTGGGCTCTAGAGCCGGGCAACTCGATGATTAGATGAGGGAGTTCATTTCATCTGAGATCATGTGCAGTATTGGACCAGATTCCTATGATATTTGGTATGGTCAAGGAGGGCATTCTGGAGATTCTTGACGAAAGGTTGAGTGCATTCCACACTGAGATGGCAACCATGATGGGGGCGCGCACGATGACATTCAGGGAGTTCCGAGCTTGTGGGGCTCCATACTATTATGGGACTCGGGACCCCATTGCTAACAACAGGTGGTTGAATGATGTCCCCAACACCTTTTGTACCAGCAGATTTCCCGAGGAGGACAAGGTCTGTCTTGCTTTCTGTCTCCTGAAGGACAGGGCACACGAATGGTGGGAGGAGGTTAGGCATGTGGTTGGTGATGCTGCCCTCGATACTATGACCTGGAGTGACTTCTTGACCAGGTTTAGAGCCGATTTCGGACCTATGAATCCAACATTACAAAATGACAATTCTAACCATCTTACAGAGATAAAATACGACAAATCCAACATTACAAATATAAAATACTTACATGTCCAAAAATATATGATCAATTCGCTACATCTTCAACATCCATTAATTGGAAACGGGAAAGTGAAACCTACACTAAACCTAAAATTAGAAAATCTATTTTGTATATGTATTTTATATTAAATATATATTTTTTACATAAATGTACAACCGAGGCTCCTATGGGAGTACGAGAAGAAAATACCGACTCCTGACCCTGGTCCCGAAAATAAACAGGGTTTAATTTTGCATCCGCCCCCGGACCCGCTCCCGCTCCCAATTTTTTTTTAAAATTTAGTCCCATACGGTATCGGGGTCTCGCGGGAATGGGGTCCCACGGGGGTTTTTGACATCCCTATAAGGCAATAGTGCATGATGTAGCGATCATACGGGAGTAACCAGACGTGTTCCCAGAGGATTTGCCTGGGGTACCTACGAAGAGGAGGTAGAGTTTAGGATTGAGCTAGTCCCTGGTGCGGTTCTGATAGCCTAGGCACCATATTGGTTGGCTCCTCCCAAGATGCAAGAGTTGTCTACACAATTGCAAGAGCTGTTAGACAAGGGATTTATAAGACCGGGCAGTTTGCCATAGGGAGCCCCGATCCTGTTTTAGGAAAAGAAGGATGGGTCACATCGGATGAGTATAGATTACCGGGAGTTGAATAAGGTAACGGTGAAGAACTATTATCCCTTCCCGAGGATTGATGATTTATTTGACCAACTTCAGGGTGCATCTTGGTTATCCAAGATTGATCTGCGACCGGGTTATCACCAAATTTGAGTCAGGGACGACGACATGCCGAAGACAGCCTTTTGAACTCACTGTGGTCACTATGAGTTCGTGGTGATGCCATTTGGGCTCACTATTCTCCTGCCGTATTCATGGATCTCATGAACCGCATGTACAGACCGACGTTGGACCGGTCTGTGATAGTCTTCATCGAAGATATCTTGGTTTATTTCAAGACTCAGGAGCAGCATGAGGAGCACCTAAGGGAGGTGCTGTAAACACTGAGGAGGGAGAGACGTTTCACAAAGTTCTCCAATTGCAAGTTCTGGTTGCGCGAGGTGCAGTTTCTAGGGTACCTTGTCAACCGGATGGGTTTTCTGGTTGATCCGGCCAAGATAGAGGCCATGATGCAGTGGGAGGTTCCGAGGTCTCCATCTGAGATTTGGAGTTTTCTTGGTCTGGCGGGTTATTATCGGAGATTCATCCAAAATTTCTCCAAGATCACTGTTCCTTTGACCCGACTGACCAAGAACTTGGTGACATTCAGCTGGGGGCCTGAGCAGCAGACAACCTTTGAGACTCTCAGACAGCGGTTGTGCGATGCACCGATTCTGACTTTGCCGGAGGGCGTAGACGACTTTGTGGTTTACTGTGATGCTTCGATCATAGGTGTGGGTGCAGTGCTAATGTAGCGAGGTCAAATGATAGCTTACGCTTTGAGGCAGTTGAATCCTCATGAGGTGTACTACTCGACATATGATTTGGAGCTAGGGGCTCGCCCTCAAGATTTAGCGACATTACCTCTATGGGATTCATTGTACCATTTACACAGACCACAAGAACATGAGGTATCTGATGGACCAGCCAAATCTGAACTTGAGATAGCGTCGGTGGTTAGATGTGGTGAATGACTACAACTATGAGATCCTCTACCACCCGGGGAAGGTCAATGTAGTGGCTGATGCGCTCAGCCATAAGGCGGTTGCAACATCGATACAAGACATATGTCTGAGGACGACAGTGATTACTCCGTTGCTGGAACAAATCCGGGAGGCACAGGTCGAGGGTATGAAGGAAGAGCACCAGAAATGTGAACTGATCGTAGGCCAGGTGGCCTCATTTGACTACAACAACTGTGGGTTGTTGACCCTGCATCAGAGGGTTTGTGTTCCTTATTAGGGAGAGATGCACCAGGTTCTGGTGGAGGAGGCCCATAAGTCTAGGTTCTCCGTTCATCCCGGGGCGACAAAGATGTATCAGGATCTTTGCCCTGACTATTGGTGGCCCTACATGAAGTCGAACATAACATGGTATGTGGAACGGTGCTTGACTTGCAGGAAAGTAAAGGCTCAGCACTAGCGACCTCACGGCAAGATAAAACCGTTGGATATTTCCATGTGGAAATGGGAAGATATCACTATGGATTTCATCACGAACCTTCCCTGGACCGCACGTGGAGTCACTACTAGAAAAATAGCCTTTTACGACGTGCAATTTATGATATGCATTGATTTACGATACGCAAAAGTGTGTGACCCAAAAAGAATGAGATGTCATCTCTCTATAACTTTTAAGGATTTAGGTCGCGTATTTTCGCATGCCCTTAAATTAGTGTCTAAAAAAACACGGAGGGCGCCTATAATAAAATGTGCTTCGCCTGAGGGTGTCGCTTTATAAATTTTAATGGAAACGCGCGTTCCATCCTTTAATTACGGGGGGGGGGGGGGGGGGGGGGGGGAAATGAAATTCTAAAAAATTAAAAACTCCGCCTTCCTTTTTTCTCCTTTCCCTTTTGCCCTAATTATCAACGCTCTTCCTTTCCCCTCCCAACATTGACTGCCGCCTGCTTCTTCCCTCGCACTTCAACCATCGTTGGTCATCAACATCTGTCAAGGCAACATTAGGGCATGCCATCAAGGGGTGTTTGAGATCGGTGGGGTGCTTGCCAGCAAGGATCGATGGAAGGAAGAAAAGGTTCGATGATAGATTGTTTGGTTCTTGGAGTTCAACGTAGAAGGTATTTCCGTTTCTTTTTTTTTTTCTAGTTCGATGGAAGGAAGAAAAGGTTCAATCGTTATCAACTCAAGAATGAGGAGGAAGGACTTTTGGTCCTCTGCCTTTGTTTGATCAAGAAGAGGAAATCGCTGAAGCAGAAAAGCTACAATTCAAAGAGCAAGCACGTTGCAGAAAATTAAGCCCGTGTTCTTCTTCTTCTTTTTTTTGTAAGAAAGTTGAAGATAAAGGGGCATTTTTTGTTTGATATTTGACTAAAAAAATAGATTTAATCAATAAATTTAGATGGTGTTTTTGGTTTTGCTGTTTTACAGGGAATGAAATAAAAGAATCACTAGCGCTTTACAAGAAGAATACCTCCAATGGAGGTGTTCTTGACTGGAATGAAGAAGAAGAAGAAGAAGAATGAAGGATATATGCTCATTAATCATGATTAGGCTTAAGTAATTTCTTTATTCTCTGCTATTATTGGCTAGTTTCCAATGACTGGATACTAAAAATGAAATTCGTTGTGTTTTTAGGGAATGATCCTCCTTTGGGATGTTGATGCTGGGCTTGCTCAAATCGACAAGTACTTTCACAGCAATGATAATCACGTGATTGCTGGTGCATCGTTAGAAGATGGGGTTGTAAAATGTGGTATCAAGAATGATTGTGACCCTGTGAGTCCTTCACTTCCTTTTTTCTTTCCGACTTCTTCTTGTTGGTTGTTGGTTGTCATTTTATTTTATTTTGTTTTAGGCCTTGGCACTTTTCGTTGATTATCTGGATACAGAAGACGCTTCCTCTGAGACATGGAGCAAACATGCCCTTGGTTAGATTGTTTCAAGAATAAGGCTTTCTCATTCCAAAAAGTGCTCGATTGGCGTTCTCATATCCCTAGATGTTTTCTTCTTGTTTCCTTTGTTAACTGCACCTAGTAAGCATCCTGTCTACAAGAGTAATGCAAGTTTGTTATCAGATAGGTGTTGGATCTTTAGTCAACATTGACAAGTAAGCTGGTCAACATATTGACAAATTGCAATTTATAAAAAAGTTTTCATCTTGTTTGTACTCATGTCATTTTCTGATAAAACCAGTGCACTTCTGATACAGTAATCACTTTTAAATCTTCCAAGACCATCTACTAAGGTAAAGCTTCAATTAGATCATCTACAGTGTATGCTGACTAAATTACCATTTTACCCATATGTGGTAGTTTCTAAAACTTGTCTATTCCATCCTCTCTCAATGCAGGGCTGAACTTTGTATGTAAATGATGAATTTTGCATTCACTGTTAATTACTAGATGAGATACTCTTTAGCAACACTCCTCTTTTCTAATGGGTACCAACTAGATTTACCAAAACATTGGCTGAAAATTTTGCAACATAATCCATAGGGGTAAAAAAGTCATCATCAAGATTTCTTTTTTGGGTACGAATATAAGCTTAAGAACATCAAGATGCCCTTCACTTCTCACTTCTTATTGCTTTTTATGCCTTTTGAAAATCTGGGCATCATCGATCCGGTGTCCATAAATAAAACTTTCCATCAGAAGCTTTTCACTCTTCTTTTGCTCATGCATCAAGAAAGTTGATGTTGGATAGTTTATTATTATATTATTATCTAGTTGTCATTCTATTCCATCCAACGAAACTAGTTCCTGAATTTATCCAATATTTTGATTTAAGTTATAACAAATGCTGTTGAAATGAAACATGGAACTTTGGCTTTAGTTGATGAAAACCTTCCAAGTGTTGTCTTTGCTACTCATGATCAATGCTTCAGGTTTGTTATGAATTTTTATTCTTGTTTTTTAATTTCTTTGGTTATGGCAATCAACTTCAGGAACCAAAGGTGGTTCAAGTGGGTCCCCAATCGTTGATTGGCAAGGACGAGCTGTTGCCTTAAATGCTGGAAGCAAATCTTCAAGTGCTTTAGCATGCTTCTTACCTTTAGAATGAGTAACTATACTATATAATCCTTTATCCTTATATCCACTTCAATTTTTTAGTCTTTTTCACATGCTTATGCATTGATACATGTGCTTTATACATGTACAGGTGGTTAGGGCTCTAAATTTCTTACAAAAGGGAAAATATTCATTTCAAGATAAATGGGAAGCTGTTACAATACCACGTGGCACCCTTCAGACAACATTTATGCACAAAGGAGTCGATGAAACCCATAGACTCAGTCTTCAAAATCAAACAGAGCAGTTAGTTCGCCTTGCATCTCCTCTAAATTTCTTACAGCTTCAACCTTCAAGTATGTTAACTAGGTTTTAATTCTTTCTCTTTCTTGTGGTTTTAAGGTAGCAGCCACTACTTTTGATTGGATCATCATCACTTCACCTGAAGCCGAGATAGAGAAGGAGATGGATATTGAGAAGATGGATGATGAAATTGAGTCTCCAGAGCATAAAGAGGAGCATGGGCTAGGGCTACATATTGCTGATATAGTGATGGAAGAAAATGCACATGGTGATGATGTAAATCAAAGTAATGAAAAAGATGAAGACGCTTCAGAGGCTGGAAATGAACTTGTAAGTATCTAATCTACTGGTTTCTTGATCCTTGTAACTTTTTATTCAAACTTTTTACTGATTCTTTTGGAGTTGATTGTAGGTAGGAGTTGTCTCTGATGAGAATTTATTGGAACTTCTGGAGTTAGCAATGTCATCAAACACAGCTGAAACTGTGAAAAGAGCCAGAGAACTGATGGAATTGGGAGTTTACACTATGGTCCTCATGTCTCAAATGGCTACACTTATTATGGACATTGTTGCTGAAACATATCAAGTAATTGAAGCTAGTGCTGACTCATTGTTTCATGGTAGATGCTGTAAGTTCTTCTCAACTTTTTTCTTTATTATTATATTTAATGAAACTATGGATGATTGCATAATTCTTCAGTGATAGAAGTAGAAATTGAAAGATTAAAGCATGCATTAAAACATCTTTATGAGTCTGAAAAACAATTAAGACTTTCAAGTGAAAGGTCAACATGGTTCAAAGCAACCCTATTACAGCTAGGCTCAGTCCCCTCAACAAACCCCACTCCTTCCGGAAGCAGTAGAACATGTTCATATACTAGCATGCTTGTCTGCATATAAATAGGATACATATATCATTACACCCTTCAAGGTTGTTGAAGTAATGAGTAAAAATGGCATAGGCCCAAATGCAAAAAAGCAAAACGGTGAGGCCAATGGGTCCCCTCTTTCTGCAGTTACAAGTCCTGATTTTGTCAACGGTGTTGTACCATGGAGCTGTAAGGGAAGATTCTATTAAAACTACTTTAGCATAGGACAACTATCAGTTTGCTAAATTAAGTGATGAATGGAATTGAACTTATTTAACTGAAACTTATTATGTATGGTCCAGGAAATAATGTAACATAAATTGGTGTTCATTGAGACATAAGATGTGGTTGGAACTACTTTAGCACATGACAACTATCAGTATGATACAGATTTTGTTTTTTCAAGTATGAGTTAGATGTCTAAAATAGACATAATTAGAGAACTCGGTAGACCAAAATCAATGTCATAGGTTATTTTGTAAAATTGTAAGAAAGTAAGTGCTAGTTTGTGATTTAGTAGAGTTATGTTGATGACACAGGAACTTGATCAATGAAGTAGGGTGCTATAATAAACAAATAAATGAAACTATGTTGCTAATTCTTGCATTTAAACTTTTAATATTGTGTTTTTTTTCTTTGTTTAAAATTTGTTAAGAGTTTTTTTTAATAGATTGTAGCCTCGGAATCCATACGAGACATTGGAGCAGTTGCAAGTTCTCGGGCTGCTGAAATTGGGCTTGATATTCTAGCACAAACAATCCAGGTGTAACCTAGTTATTAAAGTTATATTTGTAAACATGTATATAAATACAAGGGCATTTCGGTCATTATACCCCCATAAAAGTTTTTAAAAAAGATAGGTAACTATTTGTTGCGCTTAATTTATGGATTGATAACATTAAAAAAAAATCATATCTCATAGTATTTTCAAATATACATTTCTCCTTTTGTCTTACAATTGTTATATTGAATGTTTAGGATGATTTAGATAACATAACTCGTTTTCTAATACTAGCAAGAGAACCTATAATCCCAGGAATTGACAAGCCCCATAAGGTAATAAAAAAGATAATTTATTTTATTGTATTTTAAATCAAAGTATCAAATCATATATAAACTACCCAAACAATATTCATATTTTATTTTATCGCCTCAATTTTGCAGACGAGCATTGTGTTTACATTAGAAGAAGGCCCTAGGGTCTTGTTCAATGCTTTAGCTATGTTTGCTCTAAGGGAGATCAACTTATCAAAAGTAAGTTATTTTTTTCACCCTTTTATTTAATATTTTTGTGATTGAATGAAAGTCTTAATGAAAGTAATTGACAACCCTTTTTCTGTAAATGATGTTGTGATTGTGGGAGAGGTGTTGTGTTTTTCTCTGTTGCTAGGTAACCTTCTCAACAACAGCATTCTACTTAAGCAGGTGAGTAATCAAGATTAAGGGAGACCTATAATCATGTTTGGCATTCCTTTTCAGTACACATTAAGCAGGTAGTACGCACACAAGGCGTTGGTAGAAACAAATAACATGAAATGTTTCCAGTAAGAAACAGAGTTGTATGATTATTTGTTAGTTTTATAGGAATGTATAACCCATGTTAGCGATGTATTATTTTTGTTTAACATTTGAATGATTCTTTGTATGACATTATAATTTGTGCAATTTATTTTATTATTTGAGTATGAAATTTTATTTTATATTATGCAATGGATTGTATTTTCTATATATGGTATTTTATTTCTATTAAAAATTAATAAATATATAAATTTATTTTTTTAAACATTTAAATTTACAATACGCAAAAATGTGTGTCATCTTCATTTATGACATGGCCTTTCTTAACAGGGGCTTTCTTGATACGCATTGCGTGTCATTAACACGCACATCGTAGGGTTATGACCCTCGAATGCGTGTCGTCTTCCTTTATGACAGGGCCTTCCTTGATACGCATTGCGTGTCGTAAACGTGCGTCGTAAATGAGCGTCGTAAATGCGTGTCGTCTATAGACGACGCGCAAAAGCACGTCGTCTCTCTTTATGACAGAGCCTTCCTTGACACGCATTTGCGCGTTGTCTGAGCCTTTTACGACGCACAATGAGCGTCGTAAAAGGCTGTTTTTCTAGTAGTGAGTAGATTCGATTTGGGTCATTGTGGATCGTTTGACCAAGAGTGCTCATTTCATCCCGATCCAAGAGAGTTTATGGGATGGGAATCTAGCCGAGATCTACATTTGCAAGGTGGTGGCACGTCATGGAGTGTTGATTTTGGTGGTGTCAGACCCAGATGTTCACTTCACTTCCAGGTTTTGGAAGCGGTTTCATGATGAGATGGGTACTCTTCTTCACTTCAGCACAATGTTTCACCCTCAAACTGATGGGCAGAGTGAGAGGACGATCCAAACTCTCGAGGATATGCTGCGCGCATGTGTATTGGATTTCAGCGATAGTTGGAATAAGTATCTTCCGTTAGCGGAATTTTCGTATAACAACAGTTATCACGCTAGCATAGATCGACCTCCCTTTGAGAAGATCTACGGGAGAAAGTGTAGGACCCCAATCTGTTGGGGCGAGGACAGTCAGAGAGTCATGAGGAGTACAGAGGTGGTACTCAAGACCATAGTGAAGATCCAGCAGGTTCGGAGTAGGCACCAGACTGCTCAGAGTTGGCAGAAAAGCAATGTCGACAAGCATCGTTCGGACCTAGAGTATCAAGTAGGGGATATAGTCCTCCTGAGGGCGTTACCTTGGAAAGGTGTCATCCAGTTCAGGAAGCGGGGAAAACTGGGCCCTAGGTACATTGTGCTTGGTTTTGAGCATTCTAACACTCCTAAGTGTACATGCAACCCTAAATACTTGGATCTATGTTTTCTCTATTATACATACAAATATGAATATTCCAAGGTATTACCCTATCTAGCATACAATCTTTTGATACTTGGGTAATAAGATAGATAGAATACATACCTTTTTGATGTAACTTGTCTTCATGAAGCTTGAGTGCCTAGTGCCCCAAGTGTGACACCTCAAATGGTTCACACAACACCATGAACACTTGGAATAACCTTGAGAATAAGGATACTTTGGCCTTGCCCTTTTGTTTACACACACTAGTGTCCAATTTCACCAACCAAGTACATCTTTATATAGTGTGGAGACTAGGGTTAAACCCTAATACCCATGACCTTTCATTTCATATGTTCCATGGGTTAAACACTCCATGGACAATCCATGAAAGCTTAGCCCAACCTAAATGAACTTGGCCCATCACACACATATATCTTAGAGTCCATATTTAATTAGTTCCTTTTGATCACTTAATTAATTACAAATTAATTCTTGATCAATACTAATTAAATAATATGATTATATATTAATATATTAGAACTTATAATATATTAATATAAATCACTAGTATCCTTTTTCCTCATCTTGTCAATCCAATTGTCCCGATGCCATGCAACCCAAATGGACCATGCCGGATTGGGTCAAGTATTACCAATTATAGTTATGGACTTAGAAATTAATCCAACAGTCTCCCACTTGGATAAGTCTAAAACTATTATTGAGTATGACTTCAAACCCCGACTAGCAATCGTAGCTCTCAAAAGCTTCTGTCGAACTTTGACCTTGCCGATAAACTCTGACCTTTGTGAATGACTTGTCCATTAGATAAGGGATCATATATTCCTCCATTATTGATATCATATGGCCGAGACATGGATTATAAATCACTCTCTCTGTCGATTTGTTGTTTCCCGATTTCCGATTTATGATGACCGACTGATTGAACAAATCAAATCAGTCCTGGCTTGGCCAAGCACTCACATGTGTCATCACTAAATCATCGAGGGGCCCACAGATATCGCTTTTATATCCCTAAGGTAAAAGGAATGGATAAACTTTGACTCATATGGCTTGTTCTACTACTTGTTGAATTATACACAATGGCACGTTTTAGAACATCGAGTTACCGAATGCGTTTTCGTGCAATCAATGCACAACCAACTCATAGTAACAACTTATATCGCTAGGTTTGAAGAATATAAGATATTATCGTCTCATGATCACTCGTTATAAAATCCGTGAAGTGATTCAAATGAGCGCAGGTTGAATCCAGTACTCAGAACTTATGAGCACTCATGAGTGTTGTAGCACAACTTTGTCCACCAACTTGGGCCTCTACAAGCCAACCCATGACAGCCTTGATTCATATCTACTTCCAGCATATGACCGATTGTGGATGGTTTGAATAACTTAGTCATTCCGGAAGAATAACCTAGTTATTATGGAAGTCAAAACATGCATAGTGAAACACAAGAATAAATGAATGAAATATGGTATCAAACCCTATGAATATAAATAGACCAGTTTTATTTATCACCATACTGATTACTCATTATTCATTGTTTCGGTTTTATCAACTTTATACCTGAATTAAAAACACTAGTTTCCCATGCTCCAAGCATGTACACTATGTTTTTCTGAACAATAGCTTTGCCATACACCAAGTATGCACTCTATGTTTTTCTATGATCCTTTTCTTTGTGAACTAGAACAGTTGAACATAATTTCAATGATTCTCTTTTCACACTCCCAAATCCTTGTCTTAAATGTAAGAATTCCAAATTCCAATCATTTATGGAAATCTGTTTAGATTTTACACTTATATGCACTGTTCCTCTTGTAACGATTATGCACAAAGCCACAAAGACTTGGCAACAATCATTACAGAGTATTCCAATTGAGACAAAATTCCATGGAAATGATGTTTTAAATTCAAAGCGCATTGCTTTGAACATGCTTCTTGCATTAAGTTTCTTTAACCTTACACAGATTGCTTCCACCTATGAAGACAACTCTATATTCCCATTTTGACTACCACTTCTGAACAAGAGTTGCCTCTTTTCAGACTACGTCAATATGGTCCTTCTAATATTAACAATATACTTCCAACTGTCCTTGAGCAACCAATCTTTGGTAAAAATTATATTGTCCTCGACAATTGCCTAATCACTTTAGTCATATCCAATTCTAGACATTGTTCCCCTTAATGCCCCAAGGCAAGTGGAAAATTCAGAAAGGATAAATATTATAGCATCGATTTTGTACCCAAAGTAAATGGGACACGATTCATGATGTTTCACATAAAGACATGGTTCTAGACCATTCGTTTGCCATAATAATTTTTTGTTTGCCATATTCTCAAAATTTGACTATGAAAAGGGATGCCGTAATCATAATCGAATTTTAAGAACGCAATATATAGAATTTTCTTAAGTTGAACCAATACAATTCATATATATATATATATATATATATATATATATATATATATATATATATATATATATATATTCTTGACTAAAGGTGATTAAAATCTCAATATAAGCTCTTTAGAATGATTATAAACTCAATCTACGCTTTTTAGAATTGAAATGAAGTATAATTTCCTTTCCCTTAATTATAGCAAAACAACTTTTTCAACCCTTGCCACCTCACGAATTGAAACTTTTGTTTTCTATAATTAACATTGCTAACTTGCAACACTTATCATAATTATCATGCTCCTATTAACATGATGATTATTAGCATAACACTTATGCTCCCACTAGCTTTGACATGTATCTAGAAAACAGCTGGACCTCTAGAAGTCAATACTTTATTGACATTCTTACCAAAGTTCAGATTTCTGATACTAGATTGCTTTGATAAGACTTTATCAAAATCATACACCTTATCTTAGATAGATTATAGGTGTGTCTAAACAATTTCAGAACTATGCAAAGGGATGCCATAATTATAGTCTCAACTGTTTAGACCTTTTGCCATTTCTCATAAGTCAATGTTAGTGTGCTGGTTAACCACGCACGCTCCACTAACGACTTTGAGAACTGCAAATATCACAATTGCTATCTACTTAAAATCTACTTAGTGAAAGAATTTCCTCACCATCATTTTCATGAATCGGAGAGAACCCTTATGACACTTAGATTTTATGGTGTATATGTTCTTATCCATGTGAATTTGTCAAACCATAATCACAAGAATAGGTTAGTGACAAATCCTAACTCATATGGATTGGACTTGTGCAATCTTAACTTCTTGCCACCTGGAAGCTCAAGGGCCTGCCATTGCTTCCAAGTAGCTATGCAAACAATTGAGAACATGTAGAACTCAAATGTATAGCCAACTTAACTGGAATGGGCACAGAAATGTCAACACGACAGGTTATAAACCTCTAGTTTTGTGCTAGTGATGAAATACAGGTTTTATTCTTGATTAATTCTTGAAACCCTTTCAGGATCTTTTAGACTCCCACTGTATCCTTGACCTATAAGACTTTCTTGCCAAATATTCAAGAGATAGTTTGGATTCTAATCAAGACAAACACTTAACACAATTGGCCTAAGTTGGTCTCTGTTTTATCCAAAACATCACAACTTACCAAATTCAAATGTACAAGAGTAGAAAACCTTTTACTCTTACATTTCACTAGTGTTAGTAAACCTTCTTTAATATGTGTCACTCAAGTTACATTTGTGGTGGGCTTGATTAGTGCACAAGAATGTGTACTCGATCCCTTATTCCTTTACTTGACTCACACATCCATGTGAACAAGTAATTAGTCTTAATTTTCCAGTGCTTGAAAGTTCTCATTCATCATACTATACAACTTGCATGATTCCAAGTTTCTATCCAACCGAAACTTGGGTGATGAGAATCTTTCCTTATTTGGAAAATTTAGACACTACCACAAATGAAAGAATCAAATTCATATTTCCACTCTTGCTATTAATGGAATCATATAAACAACAATTTTTTTCCTTTTCACAAATGCCATTGTAAGGATATTTTAAAATAAATAAAATTAAAATTTTTTCCTTTTATTTTAAAAACTTTGCGGAAAAACTATCCTTACAGTGCAAAAGCACATGAAAAACTTTGTTGTTATCTATTACTAAGCAATATATCATAACTCCTAAGCAACAACTCAAAATTCTGATCACATAACCATGTGACCGAGATCCATCTTCGCGATCAGAATCAGCATATACTTCCTTTAAGTTTCTTCACTTTTCTTTGATTCTTAACACATCAACATGTGAACCAGTCACATCATGTAACAAGAATCTCAGAATAGAAACTTAATAGAGTTAGATAGTGGACTTTACCTGAAGTAGGGTCAATCTTCTTGACTTGATCAACCTTATGATCTTTCAGGTAAATAGGCTGCTTCACAATCAATGCCGCTTCCTTTGGCAAGAGAAACATAGGGACTCTTTGGGAATGGTACATGGGACTATCGCAGACTTAGCCTTTCTCTTTACCATTTGGTCAACCTAGTTGACTATGGTCAATCCCTTTCCTTGGGAAGAGAAGGCTTTTCTAGATATCCAATGTTACCATTGTCAATGTCCATGGTAGTTTGGCAAGTTGATCTACGAATCAAATTTGCTCTCCCAATGCTCCAAATTATTGCTGATTCAGCAGCACCAAGCAAATAGATAAGATCATTAAGGGTCATGTCATAGTCTGTTTCATAGTAGTCCCAAAGGAGTTCACTATGTGACTTAGAAAGTGATTGAATCACCAACTTTCTCAAGAGTTTGACACCCAACTCTCCCGACTTGTCAATATGTGACTTCATCTCCAAGATGCGATCAAACATAGACCTTGCTTTCCAATAGGGCTGGAGTGACCTTGAACTTGTGGGTTAGGGAGAATAATTGCAGGAGGTGGAGGAAGTGATGTTCCAATAGATTTGGGAGGATCGTAGATGTTTGAACCAGACATGTTTTTGGTAGATATTCAAGATAGTTGATCTAAAGTCCTTAATATAACACCCAATATGAAATATTAAGACTAGGACCCAGCAAACTATTTTATAACTTGGAAGAGGGATGCCGTAATCCAAGCTATAAAATATTTGAAGGTAGGTGAATGACGATTCACCAATTTCCACCAAGATAAACGAAATGTATTATTATGTTTTAATTGGTTTTGAAACTCCTAGATTCTTTTGAGATTCATTGAACTTTTCAAAGGCATGTTTCAGTCTCGAGTGTGCCATTCAGGTTTTGTGACTGGGATGCCGATGATCACAAAACAAGGTGTGAATAACCATGCAAATATACTGGGTACACTTAATATTTACTCCTCAATCGATGTGCTGGTTAACCACACACGCTCCACCGATACTACGATAAACATTAAGTTACCCTTTGCCTACCTTGTTAATCAAGCTTGTGTGCCGGTTAACCACACACGCTCCACCAACTGACTTAAGCAAAGTGCAAAGTGTAATTTTATGGGTTAGCACCAAATTCACATTTTCCTAAGTAACTAAGATTGGGTATTAATAAGAGTTTACTTACTTAGTATTTATCATTAATACTTTTAATGAAGGGAGAATTATAGTGCTTGTCCTACCCGTTCGGCTAACGACCCTCCATCGGTCAAGGAAGCAGTGGGTGAGAGTGGACACCCATTAAACTGCCATTTTATAGGCAGTAACCTTATACCCCCCTTATAGACCGGCTTCGTGAATGAGGCCTACTAATGGTAAGACGACTTTACTCTTATATATATATATATATATATATATATATATATATATATATATATATTATTAACTTATAATATTATAAAGTATAAGGGTTGAATTTCAACGTTTAAAATTCTAAGGGCTTAACTTGGAATTAAAGTATTCATAAGTGAAAACTTTACAAATTCCAAAACTTAAGGGAAAGTTTTTTGAAACTATTCAAAACTTTTCATTTCATAACTTATGAGTTTAATGGTTCATTAAAATGAAGTCTTTTCATTTTTTATGTAACCTCTTATTCTTTAATAACACTTTTAAAGAAGTGACTCTTAAACATCCATAACTTGAGGACAAGTTATGGAGTCATAATACTATTTAATGAAAAGGTCTCTTCATTTTTTTATGTAACCTATGACACTTTTATGAGTTTTAAGATTAATAAATGTGACCTTTTATGTAACTTGAGGACAAGTTACAAAAACACATTTTATGAACTACCTCTAGATTAATTAGGATTGAAAACAACTAAAACACATTTTTTTTCATTAATCTAAACTAATTCATAAATCAAGGAAACATAAAAATTTTGGTAATCCATAACTTATGGAGTTAAATGCTTGTTTTATGATGAAACTTTTCATGTTCCATAACTTAAGAATAAGTTATGGAATTCTTTAAAACCTTAACACCAAATTTTGTAACTCCATAAAACTTCGAATCAATTTTTTTAAAACCTTTTCATATCCATAACTTGTGGAGGTTTCAAAAACACTTAAGATCACAACTTTAAAAAAATTTTGAGCTCCAAAAATTTATGACAAAATTTGTAACTCCTTAAAACATTTAGATGAAAATTTTAAAACTAATAAAATAATCATATCATTTTATCTTTTACTAAATTTGACCTAATTCAACTCATATAGCAAATGATTCAAATTTTACAAATAATTAGTTTTCACAAAACAAGTAATTATCTTAAAATTTGACAAACTTCATGTTTTTTTTCAACTTTGAAAATCAAACATATGCATGAATATAACAGAAAACAACCCATGGCTCTAATACCATTGTTGGGTTTTGAGCATTCTAACACTCCTAAGTGCACATGCAACCTTAAATACCTTGGATCTATGTTTTCTCTATTATACATATAAATATGAATATTCCAAGGTATTAACCTGTCTAGCATACAATCTTTTGATACTTGGGTAATAAGATAGATAGAATACATACCTTTTTGATGTAACTTGTCTTCATAAAGCATGAGTGCCTAGTGCCCCAAGTGTGACACCTCAAATGGTTCACACAACAACATGAACTCTTGGTTACTCGTTAAAATCAAAAGCATACCGAATCCTGAACATGAGCTCAAAGAAAATCGAAGAGAATTACTATGTCACCTTCGATGATAACTACATCAAGAAACTGAAGACAACCGAAGGTTTTGTGGAGGAAATATTTCCAAAACCTGGTCAAGCTACAATACCAATCTCAAACCTCTTTGAGCAATACATGTTGCTGTTTGATGAACCAGAAAAGGCTATTCACTCTGAATCCAAAGTTGCGGATAACAAGGTAGACAACCTGAAAAAGATAATCGATGATGCTGCAAAGAAAATGGCAGATGAACAACCAACAACAACTGAACAGCTTGACTCAAGCGAACCTCCAAGAGATAGTTCTTATGTTCAGGGGGAGGCTTCATCTTCTCCAAATTACCAAGATACATCATTCCAGGGGGAGAGTCCTTCATCATTAATACCAACCGAAAGTCAAGTCCAGGGGGAGAATTCTGATCCTGAAGCTGAGGAAGTATCATCATTCGAGGGGGAGAATGCGAATTCAAATGATGATGATATTCAGTTAGAATTCGAAGAAGAAGTGAATGCTGAACTGGATCCCACATATGATCCTAATTTCCCTCTTCTCACTAAATGGACCAAAGATCATCCACAAACACAAATTATTGGTGATTCTAAAGAAAAAGTTCTCACACGATCACAACTAAAAGTGAAACAAACTATACTATTCTCTAAAGTGGAATTTTGCATGCTCAATTCATTCGTCTCCAAGGATGAACCGAAGGCGATAAACACTGTACGCGATCATTCTGATTGGGTACAGGGGATGCAAGATGAACTCAATGAGTTCGAGCGAAATAAAGTGTGGAGACTGATTCCAACACCAAAGAATGCTTCTGTGGTTGGACTAAAGTGGGTTTTCAGGAACAGGATGGGTAAGGAAGGAAACATGATTTGCAACAAGGCAAGATTGGTTGTGAAAGGTTAATGTCAAGAAGAAGGCATAGATCACGAAGAGACCTTTGCTCCAGTAGCAATGCTTGAATCAATTTGTATTTTTCTCGCCTATGCTGCACACAAGAACTTTGAAGTATATCAAATGGATGTGAAGTGCGCCTTCTTAAATGGAGATCTGGAAGAGATGGTGTATGTAGAGTAACCACCGGGTTTGAACGAGAAGTATCCAGATCATTGCTACATTCTAGACAAGGTAGTCAATGGTCTCAAGCAAGCACCAAGGGCATGGTATGAAACTCTAACTAGATTTCTCAAAATGTCTAAGTTTAAACAAGGTTCAGTTGACCCAACCTTGTTTCGTAAGAAAGAGGGTGACCACCTTATGATCATTCAAATTTATGTTGATGATATCATCTTCGGTTCCACAAATCCTAGCTTAAAAGCTGAATTTAGGAAGTTGATGGAGACTAAATTTGAAATGAGCTCAATGGGTCCTATTAACTTTTTCCTTGGCTTGAATATTAGACAGGGAGCTGAAGGCATTTTCATTAATCAAGAGGCTTACATGAAGACATTGCTTGCCAAGTTTGGAATGTTGGGAGATTCGAAAGTAAAGGTTCCTATGGCGTTTGGCACAAAGCTAACACCTTCTCTAGACAAACCGGCTGCAGACATGACTCTCTATCGTGAAATGATAGGGTCTCTAATGTATCTAACAACAAGTCGACCAGACATAATGTTCTCTATTTGTTATTGTGCCAGGTTTCAAGCTAATCCACATGAACCTCACCTGCTAGCTATGAGAACATCTTTCGATACCTCAAGCGAACCTCTTCTCTCGGTCTGTGGTATCCAGCAAAATCAGGGTTCTTTGTCCAAGCATTTTCAGATGCTGATCTTGGAGAATGTGGACTTGACCGAAAGATTACCACTAGAGGATGCCAATTTTTGGAAGGTAAACTTGTTAGCTGGCAATCCAAGAAACAAACTTGTGTGTCTCTCTCCACTGCCGAAGCAGAATATATAGCCGCAACATCATGCACATCTCAGGTCATTTGGATACAAAGTCAACTTCGAGACTACGACCTGAACATGAAGAAAATCCCACTATATTGTGACTCAGAGAGTGCAATTAGGATTGGTCATAACCCAATGCAACACTCAAAGACGAAACACATAGCACTGAGGTATCACTTTATCAAGGATCATGTGGAAGATGGTAATGTAGACATTCATTTTGTAAGAACAACTGATCAATTGGCTGACATCTTTACTAAGGCCTTTCCTGAAACAAGTTTTAATAAAATCCTACAAGGCTTAGGAATGATGGAAGCTGAATCTGTACCGAAATCACTTTCGCCTCAATAAAAGTTGGATGCGAAATAGAGCGAATGCTTGGTCCATTTCGGGTTCGGTTCTTTTGGGAACCGAAATGAACCGAACGCTTGGTCCATTTCGGGTTCGGTTTTACTGGGCTCGGTTCGCCTCTTATCTTCAAGTGACGGTTTCAGTTGTATAGTATGTATACTCTTCTCTCACATTTATTTTATGTTTTTCCTTTTATTTTCATAAAATCCTAAAATATTTTTCTTTTCTATTTTAATTCTTTTTCCGAAAATCTTATAAAATCCAAAACATTTTTCTTTTCTATTTTTATTTCTTTTTCAGAAACTTTAAAACTAAAAAATATTTTCTTTCATTTTATTGCAATCTTCTTCAATCTTAATCTAATTCATGTATATGGGCTATTCACAATGACGAAGCTGAGGCATCTATAATTCTTTATCTATGTACTAGCTAAGTGTCCCTAGAAGCATGTTGCTGTATGTTGACTCAAGCGTCAAATATTCTGAGTGAAGCCTTAATGACTTGATAAAAACCAATCATGTCTTCCCAATTAGGCTGTCAAATTCACTCTAATCACGAGCTACCGTACTCTTCTCCAAATTGAGTTATGAGTTTTTATGCTTGGTCTTATTTTATAGCAGAGGTATATTCGTTCTTTAACCACCTCAATTTTATTCTCCTTCACCTTTTGTTTCATAAATGTAAGCCTTGAGACTCTAAGCTCTACCACTGAGGTTTATGGTTACACCACTTCTGTGTTAATGATCTTAGTTTCGTGTCACTATGTGCTAAGTGAAACACAAAATTCAAAACCTATAATGCATTGACAGTGAACAAATTAAATGTTCTAGCTTTCACCTTTGAATTAACGAAACCACTATTGTGGAAGTACGTTGACATCTCCTTTTATTTTAAGAGACCCTTATGAAAATGTCTATAACCATGACTTTTCTTCCCATAGGATCCAATTTTTAATTTTTCGTTGAGATTTGTAATTATCTTCTATCAACAAGTAACTGAATATGTTCCAAACCTACTTGTTTAATAGGCCACATTGGTCTCACAAGTACTTCTCTTTATTTCGGTCTTATGTTAAGTACTGAAACCAGAATTGAAGTGAAAGCCACCCTTAATAGCCGTATATATAAAAGATGCCTTTCAATGCTTCTCAACAAGTATTTGATCATAATTCAACGGGAATCCAAACAAGCACTTTGAAGTCTCTCTTGAATTTGACGGAAGAGATTTGTGCTTGGGATCCACTGCTTTATGTCTTAAATGACATCACAAAATCCCGTAAATAGTTTGATTTATTTCTTTATCTTTGACACTTTCTTGCATGAAAAAATCGAATTTTCCAAAAGTCTTGTTTGGTTGTTCATAAGCTATTCTTAAATATATAGCTTCGGTTCCTAACGGTGTATTGCAGTTATTTCCAAATGAAGGGATGCATCGGTATAAAGCCTTTGTTAATTATGATGATAAAGTTTCAAGCAATGAGTCAACAAGAAGTCTAATCGATTGGTAATGAAAAGAGGATAACTATGGAAAGGTGCGTGAATTTGCACCGTTACCTTTTCATGCGTCATCAGCTGCTTTATCGGGGTTTCCCGTTGTCCAATCACGCATTTTTAGGCGTCGTTTCCCAAATTAGAGGAATCATTGTTGGCGATTTTTCTCTCTCTAACAAAATCTTATATAAGGGTTTTGATTGCCGCGATATTCTTCTCTACCTCTCTTCAACTCTCTATAGAAAAATAAGGCGATCTGTTATTCACTGTTCATCCTCTTCTTCATCAAGCTTTGACAATGGCAGAATCCTCTCATGTTCAAGAAACCTCTGCACGCTCCACTCTTCTCACCATCAAGCCAAACCAGAACTTACTGATCGACCTCAAACCATTCCTCTATGATACTTACATGTATCACGTGGTTGAATGTCTTAAGTATTCACCACTCATCAAAGCTTTATCGACGGTGGAAGTCGTACCAATGACGTGCCTTTCTCAAATCTATTCAACTGCAACTTACGACAAAAATACAAAAAAGATTTATTTCGACATTCTCAATCAGGAGGCCTCAATCTCCAAGTATCGATTTTACTCGCTGCTAGGGCTCACTTTTGAAGAATCCATGGTGAATCTTGATTCCATCTCTACAGGTTAGCTTTTCTCAATGTTTTACAACATGGGGTACACTAAAAACCTAACTACTGTGACGAAATTCAAGAAATCATGCCTTCCTCCTCAGTGGAATGGCCTCTTCACCCTTCTTTTCAAAGGACTTTCAGAAAGAAGTGCAGGATCTGATGGCGCTAGCAAGTCTTTCATGACTCTACTTTATGGGTTATACCATGGTATCAACCTTTATTATGGGTCAGTATTATGGCTGCAGCTTGTCCAAAGTTTGTCTTCTGCTTCTCGCCACACAAAGATTTCCTGTGCCCATTTTTGGACCATTATCACTTAGTGGATTATGGAGCGTTTTCATGTTCCCATTATGGCTGATTCACTACTTTCCTCCATTGCTACATTTCATACCACAAACATTATTGTCACTCATCCCTCAAAATTTCATTTCGTTGGCTCAATCCCAGAGTCAATGTATGCTTCTGTGTTTCCTGCAAGCAAGCTTATTCAGGAGTACAATAAGTTCCCCTCTTCTGGTCCAAGGGAACTTACACCTGAAATGTTAAAGTCTATTGAAGAAGTAGACAAACCTGCTAAGAGGGGAAAGAAGCAAGAAGCAAAAGAGGGAGAAAAGGGGGGGGGGGGGTAGAGCATAAAAGGTTCATTCTCCAAAGAAACGAAAGTCTGAGAAGGTAGCACCTTCCCAGCCCAAGCAGAAGAAAGTCAAGAAACCTGCTAGAAAGCTTATTCTTCAATCATCAAGCAATTCTAACTCTGAGTATGTGCCTACTGGTCATCAACCAATCATTCCTAGTGAATCTGAGAGCGAAAGCTCAGATGATGAAGGTTCGGTTCGTGGTGGCACACCACCTTGTTCCCCTACACCAGAGGTATCTGTTCGCTCCCAAGCGCCTTCACCTCCACCTGTTTCGATTCCTATTTCTTTACCTCCCATTTTACCAATAATCACCTCTCAACCTTCCTCTATCATTCCTATTCCTACACCTATTTTCTCTGAAGCTACAACCACAACCACCACTGGAGTTCAAAGAAATGTATCTAATATGGGGGTTCGTACATCAGCAACCAAAACCCCTGTTACTACTAAACCTCCATCACCTACCCAATCCACAGAGACCAATACTATTCTTGGAGGTGAAAATGTTGATTTTCACACCTTCTACTACAGTCCCTACAAGGTGAAAAGTGACGATGATGAAGATGCCCTTGTCACCAAATGCCATCTCAAGGAGCTGAATGAGAAACTTGATAAGCTTATGGCCTCCTCATCTACTCAGGATTCTTCTTCTGAGTCGGCCATAAAAAGCTTGATGGCCACCTGGGTTAAAGAACACGAAGCTTCAATCACCAAAGCCACTTCAACTATTGATGCTTCAACAAAAGTTTGCTCGGAAGCGACCGTAAAAGTCGATAAACTAATTTTTAACGCAAACATTTTCCTTGAGTCTCTACAGGGTGCTACAGCGCAAAGTGCCAACAAGGTCAATGCCTCGGTTGAGACCTTAACTCAATTCCTTTAACAAGAGAAAGAGCTCTCTGAGGTGCTTCGTCAGAACCTCTCTTCTGATCAAGTCAAACATCAAGCTTCTGTCTCTGAACGTTTAAATCAACTTCAGGAAGACCTTGCCTTGGAAAGCAGAGTGATGGATGAACTTGCTCTAAAGACCACTCAACTCAAAACCCAAAATCTCAAACTCAATCAAGCGAATAAGGAACTTCAAGCACTGCGTTCGGAGCGGTATGTGGTAAAAATATCTGTTGGTAATGTTCATTCAATTCTTCTCCATCTTCTTGAAGCATACGATTCGGTTCTTACCATCTCAGTTCGACGTCATTTAGCTGAGAAATTACGGCCCGCTCTTGATATTTTAAGCCGGATAGAGGGTGTTCCGGAGTCCGTTGTCTCTCCGTAACAAGGGGGAGAAGAAACAAAGACTTCATCCCATCCACCGAAACCTCAACACCCGAAACCACATCAACCGAAAGTGGTTACCGAACCGAAAGGGAAAGAAGCTTCGGGTTCGGGTGTGCAGGATAAGGGAAAAAGAATTGCCGATGATAATGATGATAAGGATGATGATGATGTTATTGCTGAAATGGTTCCTAAACCAAGTCCTATCAAAGCCAAGCTCACTACTCAGGAGATTAAGGAAAAAGACACTGAAGCGATTAATAAGGAGAATGAGAAGAGAGAAGCGAATCTGTATAATAAGTGGAAATTGATGTTTCCTTTGTGGACATTGGAAAGGCTTCGAAGGGAGGTTATTGAAGCTCCAAGTTTACACTAGCTGGAACGTGTTCTTTCCTTCAATGTCGAGATTTATAAAGATGCTCAATTTGATATGCCAATCACTTGTAAGGCTTTCATCTTTCACTACTTTGAGCCTATAGTGGCGATTCCTTCTCCTGACCCGAAAATTGATCAAGACTTGCTTGAATACTATCATGAATTCTCTAACCCACAGTACCTAACCTGGAGTAACAAAAAGATCACAACGGTTAAGGTGTTGAAGCCTACTACAGCAGGGAAGTTTATTAATGTCAAATTCAAAGTGACCTGAGGATCAGATGGTTCGGTCCATATGATTTCTCTTGCTGATCTGCCAAATATGAATCCACCCGATTATATTCTACTGATCAACATCCTTCTCTCTAATCAGAAGGAGTATGAGCCTATCATTGATCACATCAAGCGTATGCTAGTATGTTACATTCATAAAGTGGCAAAGATGGATCAGGAGATTGCTACTACTATACGCAAGAAGCCCTTAATCAAGCCAGTCGGGAAGGCAGGTGACACTAAGCTGATGGTGAAGGGTAAAACTGATACCCAGTCCCACACTGTTATGTTTCTTAGAGGCAAAGGTCAAAGGTGCTTTTTTGCTCTGGCTGACAAACATCTGTTCTCCAATTCTTGCTTGGAGCACATTCTTGAGCTTATCCATGGATGTGATCAAAACAGTGATGCGGACAAGAAGTTGTTCTCTGATATGCTTCAGTGGTATATGGCTTTCAGACAGACTCTTCTTGCTATTATTCCAAGATTGTTCAAGGTTGTGAAGTGAACTCCTCAACCTCCACCGAAGTGAAGTCTCGCCCCAATTAACGCAAAAGGGGAGATTGTTGGGTCCAGAAGTGTTGCGTCTTTGGGCTCGGTCCTTTGCCTAATTTTGTTACCGGTTTGGGTCTGTCCAACCGTGTTTTTTTATTAGGGTTTTAGTATTTAAGGTGCATGCATGCATCCTAAGTAAGCATCACTTTTCATTTATTATTTCTGGGATTGTACTACAAACCCTAGCTCGCCTCTACAGTGGAAGTTCTTTGTCGAGCTCTACTGACGCATTCTTGATTCTTTATCGTGTTTATTGTGTTTGTTTATTTTATTGATTCACTTGTTGAAGATCTAATCGATCTAAGAGCTTTTCAACTCATCAAGGATCATTTGACCTAAGGCCAAATGATGAATGCGAATCTTATCTTTTGTTAAAGATGATAAAATCATCTTTCACTGGGTCTTGTGAAATAGGCAAAGGTTTGTTGGACCTCATACACACAAGTGTGTGTGGGACCTTCAGATCCACCACAAGAGATGCTAATCGATTTTTTGTAACCTTTACAAATGGTTATAGTAGATATGGTGATATCTATATGATCAAAAATAAATAAGAAACACTTTAAAAGTTCAAAGAGTTTAAATAAGAAGTTGAGAATCAATCAGGCAGGAAGATAAAGATGCTCTGATCTGATAGAGGAAGAGAGTCTCTTAGTATCAGGTTGCACGACTACCTCAAGGAATGTGGAATAGTTTCACAATTGATTCCTCCTAGGATCCCACAACTTAATGGTGTGGCTAAGAGGCGCAATAGAACCTTGTTGGACATGGTTTGTTCAATAGTGAGTCGAGCCACTCTTCCCATTTCCTTCTGGGGTATGCCTTAGAGACAACCGCCCATATCCTCAAACTTGTCCAAACTAAAAAGGTTGCCAAAACACCTTACGAGATGTGGACATGGAAAGTTCCCTCGTTAGCACATATCAAAGTCTGGGATTGTGAAGCTTTTGTTAGACGAGAGACTCATAACAAGCTAAAAGCCAAAAGTGAGAGATGTATTTTCATTGGCTACCCAAAAAAGTCTTTTGAATGTTTTTTCTATAGGCCTAGTGACAATGTGGTATTTGTAGCATTTAAAGGAGTTTTTCGCAAGAGAGAGCTCATATGAAAAGAGGATAGTGGGAGTTAAATTGACCTTGAAGAGATTCAAGAGTCAACCAATGAAGGAACCTCTAAAGACACTAATACTCAACCAATGGAAGAAATTCCAGTTTGAAAGACCCTGTCTAATGGTTTGGTCTAGGTATACTGATTAGTGGTAGTGATTGTGTAGAAAGTCAACTTTTGTCTAGTTTACGGTTGGTATGTGTTTACGGCAGTAAACTCCTTACGGCTGTAAACTCCTTGCGATTGAAAGTCTTGACTATAAATAGGGCGTTGTGTAAGACTTTATTCGTTGTTGATGCCTTCGTGTTTTCTCCAAGTTGTATCTGACGTTTTATTGCTTTAAGGCGTATGAAAGCTTTGTTCGTTTTGTTATATTGCTTATTGTTTCATCTTTGTTTCTGTTATTCGTCTTTGATCATTGGTAGATCTATTTTTCGGGCTTTACAATTGGTATTAGAGCAAGGCCAGTGTCAAAGACGTCCTACAGTTGCGTTTTTGCTCAAAACGATATTCGCAGCGAAAGAAGGGTTTTATTCCAGTCGATTTTCGTGTGTTTAAGAGTTCACGGTCCGAGCTTACGGCCGTAAACTCCATGTTCACGGCCGCAAGCTATTCAAGGTTCATACACCGCAATCGAATCTATTCTACAGCACATCGAGTTCCTGACTTAAGGCTTTCAGAATAATATTTCATTACATTTAATTCTCAAATAAAAGAAATTTTTTAACAAGAAATTCATTGGCCGTAAACTCGGATTCATTGACAGTAAACACAAAATTCTCTCAGAAAATCATTGGCCATAAATCGATTATCTGATAATCGATTTAAGATAAATTGCATCTTTCATTTTCTGATTCAGAATTTAAAATTTTCACGGACCGTAAACTCCTAGTTTACGGCCGTAAACAGTTCTCGACTGTAAACCTTTTCTCGACAGTAAATTTTTCTCGGCAGTAAAATCGTTTTTTTTAAATCTTAATTAATTAATTTTCGAAGTTCATAACAGTAAATTAATTAATTAAATTTTGTTGTCTTATTAAATAAATAATTAACTTTAAATATGGAATCACAAAGTCCTAATCAATATCAAGAACTCGATGCTGTGATGGGAACAACAACGCGCATTCCAAGACTCATGTCCGCTGATGGTTTCCCTGAGTGGAAATATAGAATTGAGAAATATATAAAGATGAAGGACTTCAAGATTTGGAAATGTGTTATAAAGGATCCAGTCAGAATCACCACTACAGTTGAGGGGCAGGTGGTTGACAAGAAAATTGAAAACTACACTGATGAAGACTTTGAGAGTGTAGAAGAACAAGAAAAGGCATTGGCCATTTTAACTATGGCCTTATTTCCAGACATTGCTCAAGGATTCAGAGAGTATACTACTGCTAAAGCACTGTGGGATGCCCTTATTGAAGTATATGAGGGAAATGAAGACATACGAGAAAGCCGCCAAGATATGCTGAGGCAACGCTTCAACATGTTTAAATATGTTCCCGGAGAGACTCTCGAAGCTCAACTGCAGCGATTCACAACTCTCAACACAGAGATGACTGTGGCAGGGATCTTCTATACAAAGTCAGAAATCAATAAGAAGCTACTAAATGCTCTCCCAAAATCTTGGGACATGAATGTAGCTGTGATTAAGAAGACTAAGGATCTCAATCGCCTTTCTCTAGCTGAAGTGATGGCTATCATCAAAGCGTGTGATATTGATGACAAGTAGCGAGAGATCAATCATGTGAACTCCTACTCAGCTGCCAATCTTGGCATTTCAACTAATAATTCTATTTCTTCTTTCTCTTATACCCCTGCAGGTTCATCTTCTTCTGCACCAGTCACTCCCTACCCACAAAGTCAACCTCTCGTGTCTACCCAAACTGCTCCATCCTCAAATGTGGCTTCCTCTTCAAAAGGAAAGGAGGGTGATGAAAACCTTGCCTTTGCAGCAGGGCTTGTGAATTGCTACAATGCTCTTGTAGGTGGGGTACTTCCGCCTCAATTGTCATTTGCAGATCTTGATCAAATCCATCCGGAGGACGTTGAGGAAATGGACATCACATGGCAAATTGCCATGGCTGTATTTAGGGCAAAACAGTTTGCCAAGAAGACAGGGAAGAACAATTGGGGAATGAGCGCTGACATGAGGTTGGATTCAACAAAGGAAAGCTTCGGTGTTCCAATTGCCATGAGCCAGGGCATTTTGCTCGTGATTGCCCACACCCCGATAGAAGGGTTAATAATGACAGAACAATGGTTGCAGTTGGGAACAACCGAAGCAGTGGTCAAGCAAACAATGAAAAGGCTATGGTTGCACAATCTTTCGACTGGGATGATCAAATACAAGCTCTCAATTTGTCTGGACCAGAAAACGCACATCTAGCACAAGTAAGGGATGACTCTCCAGCAGGGATTGTAGCAGCTGAAGACAGTGTGATGAAGCTACAATTTGGCTTGATGGTATCCTCTTCCCATGAACCTAATTCATCCAAGGTAAGTCTCCCATCATGCTCTAAGGCTTGTATAGATTATGTGAAAACTTTACAGGATAAAATTGAGACATTAGGCAATGAAGTAGAAAATCTTAGGATTCTTCGTGAACTCAATGACAAATTAATAAGAGACGTAGAAGACCTTAGATATGAAGGGTACCGACTTCGAAAAGGAAAAAAACCACTTAAAGTTCAACTAGAATAAAAAATTAAAGACTTTAGGAGACTCCAGGAAGACTACAGCAACAAATGTGAAAACTATGATTATGTAGTCAAACAAAATGCTGAGCTAGTGGCTGAAGTTGAATCTTTGAAAGGAAAATTTGAGACCGCCAAACTTGATGTTAGAAAATATGATTTCTCAAGTGAGATGGTTGCAAATATGATAGACCAAAGTATGCAGTTTAAAAGGAATCAATCAAAAGGTCTAGGGTATAATCATCTACCCCCTCCTTTCAATCATTCATATGTGTCCAAGCCTTTGTCCAAAGAAGAGATTGTCAATGAATCATTTATGATTTATGGCAAGCCCTCCAGTTTTGTTTCGGGAGGATTTATTAATGTTGAAAGTACTAACATTTCTACTTCTCCTGCAGATCAATCCTTGAATCAGTCATAGCACAAAGTTGAAGGATGTGTTTCTGAAAATAAAATCGAGTCCAAACCTGAAGCTTTCATTTTAAATAAAGACAATTTTTTTCAAGTGTTTTAAGTGACAATATTTCTTGTGGTGTTTTTAATTATTCTGATACAGTAGCTGCTACCTCTGATACAGTTTTGAGTGCTTCTAATATGTCTGATAAAATTTTGAACAATTTGGTTGACAATTTGCATGTTTGTGATAAAAATGTTGAGACACCACTAGTTTCACAACCCTCAATAAGTAAAGCACCCTCACTTGCCTCACAACCTAATAATATTGCATGTTTCTGTGAGACAAGCAAGGGTGTTTGTAGGGAAAATGAATCTGATAAATGCAGCACAAGTTCTAACAATAACAAGCAGATTTGTTTTAATTGTGGTACTAGTGGTCATATTGCTAGAAATTGTCTTAATCGAATGTTTGTGATCCAAGAGGGGAGAACGAGTTCAGAGGAAGGTCTTTAAAACGAAATTCCTCTAGAAGTCACTCTCGAAATGATGATTGGGCAGATAAAAGAAATAGAAAAAGGGATATTTTTCACACACATAAAAAGGTTTTTAATCACCTTGTCCCAAGCAGTCTGCCAAAAGGAGCATAGCCACGCCAAGGTCAAGCTCATCCCAAAGCAATAATGGATCTTCAACCAATTCTAGTAGAAGTAACACATGCTTTAAGCAGATTGTTAAACATAAAATGACAAAGTTGACTGAATTTTTCAGAAAACCTAATTATAAATGGAGGCCCAAATCTGCTCCCAATACATCATTTGTGTCCTCAGAGAAGTTTACGTGCAATAAATGTGAAAGGGCATCGGGATCACCTAGGAAAATCATGACCTGGGTGCCCAAATCTAATTAAACCTGCACATTTTGCAGGGACAGTTGCGGGGAAATGTCGTCAGACCCTGGTTTGTCGACAGTGGCTGTTCTCGGCATATGACGGGAGATATCACCCAACTGCGCAACATTCAATCATTTAATGGGGGGTATGTCTCTTTTGCGGGTGGAGATGGAGGGAAAATCACTCAAAGGGGAACCGTGTCAAATGGAGTTCTAAGTTTTGAAAATGTAAATTTCGCTCCCGAATTGAAACACAGTCTGTTAAGTGTTTCTGAGATCTGTGACAAGGGCTATTCTACGCATTTCACTGACAAGGAATGCAAGGTCTCAAAGCCAGGCTTTGTCATCCCTGAAGAATGGATTCTCGTAAGATCAAAAAGGGATGGGAACGCCTATATTATTGATATGAATAGCAATCTCCCAGAACAAGTTACTTGTCTATTCTTCAAGATCTCCGAGCAAACTACAATGATGTGGCACCAAAGATTAGGTCATGCTAACGCCAAGAATCTAAATCGTCTTGCGAAAAATGAGATGGTCCATGGATTGCCCGTCAAGGACTTCATTACTTTTGAAAAATGTGTGTCATGTGTTCAAGGAAAGCACCATCGAAAGCCGCACCTGCCAAAACAGGTTAACTCAATCAGTCAGGTTCTTCAATTACTTCACATGGATTTATTTGGTCTAGTGAACGTGCTAAGAATCAACAGAAGTTCTTACTGTTTAGTTGTGATTGATGATTTCTCTCGATTCACGTGGGTTTTCTTTCTATCCAACAAAGCTGGCGTCACTGAATTGATCAAAAAGTTCATCATACTTGTTGAGAATCAGACCAATCAAAGGGTGATGGTGCTTCGTACCGACAATGGAATAGAGTTTAAGAATTCTGTTCTCAATCACTTCTGTGCTGAAAAGGGTATCCTGCGTCAATTTAGCTCAGCTCATATACCTCAACAAAATGGTGTTGCTGAAAGGCGAAACAGAACACTCAAAGACGCTGCAAGAACGATGCTGTGTGACTCCAAGCTACCTGTTTTCTTTTGGGCGGAGGCGATAAATACTGCTTGTTATGTTCAGAATCGAGTGCTCATCAACAAAGCTCAAATGAATACCCCGTATGAAATTTACTATGGTCACAAGCCACCGGTCAGTCATTTTCGAGTATTCGGCTGTCCTTGCACCCTACTTCACCTAGATGCCAATCCGAAGTTCAATGCCAAAGCTGACGACTGCTATTTTGTTGGGTATGCTGCACGTACCGCTTATAGAGTCTATAACAAGAAAACCAAACAGCTTGTGGAATCCTATGACGTGCGTTGGTTGGAAGAGAATGAGACAGACGCAAGAGTGGGTCCGGACTGGTTGTTTGATTATACGTCACTTTTCAAATCCTTAAACATGTATTCAAATGATGTATCTAGAACTGATTCGCATTGGAAGAGTATCTATGAAGATGAAGACGAAGATGTCGTATACAAGCCTGTATCTAAACCTTCTAATTCATCGAAAGGAAAGTCTAAAGCTTCACCCGAATGGGAGTCTTCTGACTCGCGCAAGGGAGAATCTTCTGCTGCATCTGAGGGGGACTCTTCTGCTGCATCTGAGGGGGAGCCTTCTGCTGTAATTGAGGGGGAGTCTTCTGCAACATCTTCGGAAAAGTCCTCTGCTACTCCTCAGGGGAGGCCGTTCTTGGAACATGACAGTCCTCAATCAGACCACACTGATTCTTCTGATGCTGAATCGAGACCTCACATATCTTCAGAGAAAGAGTTCGTTCTAAATGATGCTTCCGTTGTCTCTTCAACCCTGATGGAATTAATCTTTCCTGACCTTATTGCAGATGAGTATGTTGCAGAACCATCTGGTACTACTCAACAAGCAAATGAAGGAGGTCTTAACATTCACACTCTACCTGTCTCTATCAATGACATCAGCTAAGAAATACCTTCTAGGGTTCAATGGGATCATCCGATCGAAAACGTTATCGGCCAGCTAGATGGTGGTGTTAAAACTAGAAGTCAATGTGGAGACGTGAATACATGTCTGTATTCTTGCTTTATCTCTCAAATTGAGCCCAAGAATGTAGAAATGGATCTAAATGAACCTAGCTGGGTGGATGCAATGCATGAAGAATTGCATCAATTTGAAAAACTCGGTGTTTGGAAATTGGTTGAGTTACTGAAGGGCAAGAAGTCTCTTGACACACGATGGGTCTATCGCAACAAACAGGACGATTCAGGGGTTATTGTGCGAAACAAAGCCAGACTGGTAGTACGTGGGTTTCGACAAGTCGAGGGTCTTGACTACACTGAGGTTTATGCTCCAGTAGCTCGCTTGGAGGCTATTCGTATCTTCCTAGCGTATGCTTCGTATATGAACTTTACTGTCTTTCAAATGGATGTCAAGACTGCCTTCTTGTATGGCAAGGTGAAGGAAGAAATCTACGTTGATCAACCTCCAGGGTTTGTCGACTCAAAGTATCCTAATCATGTCTACAAGTTGGACAAAGCGTTATATGGGCTGCATCAAGCTCCTAGAGCATGGTATGCAACCCTAACAAAGCATCTGCTCGAACACGGTTACACTCGCGACACTATTGATCAAACATTGTTCATAAAGCATGTCGACAAAGACCAGATACTCGTACAAATATACGTCGATGACATAATCTTTGGATCAACAAGCCAAAAGCTTTGCAAAGAGTTCGAAATTGTAATGAAGAAAAGATTTGAAATGAGTTCGTTGGGAGAAATGACCATGTTTCTGGGGCTTCAGGTTAAACGAAATTCAACCGGAATCTTGCTACATCAGGCCAAGTATGCGGAGGATATTCTTGAGAAGTTCGCACTTCACGATGCTAAATCTGCTTCTACACCGATGGCTGAACGACCTCTCCTGACTCCAGATCCAGAAGGCGAACCCGTAGATCAAACTCTCTATCGATCGATGATCGGATCGCTGATGTATCTTACTGCAAGTCGACCTGGCATTATGTTTGCAGTTTGTCAATGCACTCGATATCAGGCTAATCCTAAACTCTCTCATCTTATTGTTGTTAGAAGAATTTTTCGGTACATCAAAGGAAGCCCTAAATTGGGTCTTTGGTATCCGAAGAATTCTGAATTTAATATTTATGCTTTTACTGACAGTAATTATGGAGGATGTGAGCTTGATAGGAAATCAACTTCAGGAGGATGTCAATACCTAGGTGACAGATTAGTTTCATGGCAATGCAAGAAACAACACACTGTCTCGACTTCAACGGCAGAGGCGGAATATATTGCTGCATCAGCTTGCTGCTCTCAAGTTATCTGGATCCAACATCAGCTGTTGGACTACAGTTTGAATTACATCGAAACCCCTATCTATTGTGATAATGAAGCGGCAATTCAAATAGCTAAAAAACCCAATCCAACACTCTAAAACCAAGCACATCGACATTAAAATTCACTTTATCAGAGACTGTTATGAACGATCTTTAATTCAAATTGAACAAGTCCACACTGATAACAATGTGGCGGACTTGTTCACAAAGCCTTTTAACAAAGCTCGTTTCGATGTGCTTGTTGGATTTCTGAAAAAGATACGTTTTGAGGATTAAGTTTTTTTAAAAGTTTTTTTTTCTTTCTTTCTTTTTTCTTTTTCCTTTTTCTTCTCAATTTACTTTTGGTTGTCTTAGTTTATTTTTTTAATTTCTGTTTCAGGATGGTTTAAAATTTGCGCATTATTTTGTTTCGTATTCTCACCCATGCACAAATTTAGAGGGAGAAATAAAAATCCAAAAACAACAAAAAATTACAAAAATCCAAAAATAGTATCATTTCTGTTAAATTTTTTAAAAATTTGTTGATTGACAACCTCGGTTGTAAGTACTGTGATGGGAAATGATATTAACAAGTGATAAAGGGCAACCTGAATCGGCGTAACGTACCTAAGTTGAATCGTCTACGCTCTGTACTTGATGTGCTTGTAGGCACGAAAGATTTTAAAATGGACTTGACTAGGAAAGTTGAACCTAATGAATTTGAGGACTCGACAAACTTTGACCTAGTTAGATCCGTTTAACCTGATGTCACGACGCTCGGATAGGTTGAGCAGGGAGATAAACATGAGAATCTACTCGTCACATTAATTAAACCCGTACTTGGAACCGTGGCTTAACTTTTCCTCGATGTGCGGATTTTGTCCTTAATTCCGCTTGGATGGGGCGACTGGTAAATTCCGATAAATTAGGTCTGTAGAATATCATTTTCTTTCTTTCCGTCTGTTAGTCATATGTTGTCTCCTTTGCGCGACTTCTAATCCGACCTGGTACACAACATATGCGACTCTATTTCTCTATGGATATATATATATATATATATATATATGTGTGTGTGTGTGTGTGTGTGTGTGTGTGTGTGTGAAATGTATGTGTGAAATACTTCTCATATGTTAGCCATATGCTGTCTCCTTTGCGCGACTTCTAATCCGACCTGGTACACAGCATATGCAACCTTCTTCTTCTCAACCCCTCTGAAGTAGTTAGCAATAGAATTCTGAATCTATTCTCTCTCTGAATGATTATCTGCTCACCCGGTGTAAGGAGTACTCTGGAAGTTCTTGATGGCTGGGGCATATCAGGAAGCGGGAAACACGTTCCAGTACACTTAAAATTGAACTCATACAGATTGTCTGTAGATCTTGCTGCTCGATTTAGGTGGACAACAATATCCCTGGTTGTAGTCAGTTAAATGGTCATAAGGTGAATTTATTTAAGATTTAGGAGTTATCATAATTACAGAAATTTACAATTAGGTATCTGCTAGAATTATGTCAATGGTAAAATGTCCAAAAATGTCACAAATCTTGCGTGCTTAAGTGGACCACAATACTAGCAATCGGTCAGACGAAGATGTGAATATAAGGGTACCGACAAGCGGAATACGGCCGTCTAACAACTTTGATCCATACATCACAAAGGTTAAAGTGGTTAAATTTGGTGTGTAAAAATTATTTTAGTTAAAATATTTTTCTCTCAATTTTTATTTTATTTTTAATTTAATTTTGTTTTAATTTTATAATTTTTATTTTATTTTATTTTTGAAAGAATGTTAATTTTAACTTTAATTTTTAATTTCAAATTTTATTCTTGTGGCTTTTGCTATCTCAATTTTTAATTTTAATTTTATTTCGTTTTTTTATTTTATTTTATTTTATTTTGTTTTTCAAAAATTAAATTAATCCTCAAAGTTTTTTTTTTGGAAATACTGGGTAATTATCAGGTAAGAGGGTAAGTGAAGGTAAAAGGGGGTAAAAAGGAGTTCACTGCCAGAATCTCCTCATTCACGAGTTTCCGGCCGCAAACTCTCTAAATCCTCTCAAAAAGGCAAAAAAAATTTCTTTGATTTTCAGAAAACCACTTACATCATCGCAAAGGTAATCATCTCTAGATCACAAATATGTAATTTGTTTTGTTTTTCACCCTGTCATCATGCCGGAAATCGCAAAAATCGATTCGACGGAGCTTACGGCCGTAAGCTTAGGCCGTAAACTCCGAGCACTTGAATTTTTGACTTGTTCTTAATTTATATTGGTGCCTTAGTCATGTACATTCGCGTATCTTCAAGTCTTATGAGCTAATTCGAAGTGCAGAATCGATTTTTGGGGGGTTTTTTCACTGAGAGTTCTTAAGCCATAAACTCTGAGTTTACGGCCCAGGAACAATGTATTTATTGCCTTCATTTCGAGTAGAATAATTAAAGAAATATCGTGTGTTGATTTTCAAAACAATTCTTAGACCGTAAACCTCGAGTTTACGGCCCAAGAACAGGTTCTTCAGTCGTTGTCCGTAAACACATAATCATTCGATTTCCTTTGACATTTTGGCAGTAAACTTAATGTTATGAGATGTTGTTGTGGTCAAAATTATTTTTTTGGTTTCTTATAGTTGTGTTTGAGTGCAGAAAATGGCGAACCTAAAATTTGCAAATATGCACAACCTGGCGATTGTACTCGCGGATCCTCCAGCTGCTCACTCGGATATGCGTTCGATGATTCATCGATTGCATGAATGCTGCTTAGCATCCGCAATCACTATCAATCCGGTGGCTTATCAAAGTCTGATACGCAAGTTTTGGGCGACTGCAGAGACAAACATGGATGATGACGGCAATTTTACTGTGAAGGCGAAAGTGCAGGATCGAGAAATCGTCATTAATGAAGGCTTTATTCGTGAGGCGCTGCTAACTGATGATCAGCCCAATTTCCCAACAGAGATTGGAATCGAAGACGTTCAAAGGGTTCTACGAAGAATGAGTTACGAGGGAACCTTTCCGCCGAGATTGAAGAAATTGCTACACCCATACTGGAGGTTCTTGGGCCATGTTTTTGTGAGTTGCATCTCGGGAAGGAGGTCGGGGGCAGACGAGATCTCTCAGCGTACAACTGGTGCTTTGGTATCTCTTGCTGCTGGGTTTAGATTCAATTTCTCAAAGTTCATCCTTGAGGAGTTTGTTATTAACATCAGAGCTTCTACTCGGGATACTTTTCTGTTGTATCCCCGCTTCATACATTTGTTCATCAACATTCAATTTCCAAACGTGAGAAAGATGGGAGAGACATTGGATATGAAGTCCTTAGGTCCCTACACGGTGGGACTCATCAAACAAAATCGGAAAGGAAAAGTCATATTTCGAGGACTGTATCCTCTTGAAAAGTTTGGTAAATTCACGGAACTGGATGAGACTCCTGAGTCATTTGAGTCGTCTGAGCAAAGCTCCTCAGAGCAGACATCTGCTGAAAAGTCAACGCCAAACAACATTGTTATAGATGTGTCAGAAGATGAGGAAACCGAAAAAGAAGATTCTCCAACTCCAAAAGTTAAAACTGTCTCAGAACATGAAAATGAGTTAAGTGATGATCAAGTTGGTGGAGGAATGAGTATTGGTGAAGAGAGAAATGACTCGTTTGATGATCTAGATTTGACTGGTTTTGATCGAAATGATATTGCAGCTTCGTTGGCAAGCAGTGCTAATGTTGTGTCTCATGAAAATCTTGACACAATTTTCTATAATGTCGATGATGTTGGTCTTCACACAACTGAGACAAGGAAATCGAGCGAGACGTTTGATGCGCGAACTCCTACTTCAAAGCAAATGGTGTCAACTTCTATTCCTATGGAGATGGTTATGGGATGTTCCCCTCCCGTGTCTGTTTCTCCTACTCGCGAACCGTTTGTGAGTGTGTTTTCTCCCGAAGCTGACCAACAACAATCTAAAAGAAGAAGACTTGATGCAAGACAATCTGAACTAATCACAAGTTTGGTGAGTGGTCTTCCTACCCCACCTTTCACTACTACTACTACAAGGCTAACCACTACAAAGATGTTTCCAACTGGTCCGAGTTCAACATTTGATGTTGGTGGTTCTTCTGCACCGCCTGGTTTCTCAGTCCCTAGATATCGTCGAGATGTTGCTTCTGAAAGGCTGGCGTTGCACATGGCTGAAGAACAAATTGCATCGCCAGGTCCTCGAGGAAAGGGAGTTTCCTTTGAAGAAGGTGGTGCGAGGGATGACAATCTTACTCTTGCTGGTCTGTAGAAAGAAATTTCGATTCTCAGCCAGAAAAATATTGAGCTTGATATTCAGGTGGCAGAGCTTCGTGCCGAGAATATCGATCTTCGCGGACAACTGGCTGGACTTAAGAAGGATAAGAAGGTGAAAAGCAAATAGATCTCCGATTTACAAGATCATTTTAATCTGCTGAGTTCGAGTTATTTTGAGTTAAAGAAGAGACTTGAAGCCGATTTTGGTGAGAAATATCAGACATCCGTTGATGAACAAAGGATTAATCTTTACGTACAAGCTTTTCCGGTTGACCTACCAGTCGGTCAGTCTTCTGGTACTGCTGAGCGTATTGTTGTTGAACCTTCATTGGCTCCACACATTCAAGAACTTGTTAGTAATAATCAAGAAGATGATGTTCAGAAAGGACAACTGTTGTTTAAACGGAATGTTAATCAGAATACATTTCGGAGCGAACACTTAATAATTGTTACTGATCTTGAGGTTGTTAGGTTCCGAGATACATTTGGAGATAGATCAGGAGTGGCTGCCTGGGGATTTCATGATGCTCTCAGAATGTGGATTGTCATTCGTAAGAGTGGTAATTCAGAAGTGTACAAGGATATTCATGCGTTTAGGTCGTTCATGAGAATTGATCTAACGGAATTGTCTCAAGCTCCGTTTATCAATCTTTTTAACACTCCTCAGGTTACTCAGTTTAAACACTTTCTGGATGATCAAGTCAAGAAAGGATTTCCATCGATGCCGACAGCAGAGTCAGTTGTAATTGAACACCCAGATGTCTTGGAACCATCTACTGACAAGCCGTTGCAGGTAGTGATGTGGCCAGCAACTAAACAAGTCAAGCAGTTTCCTGTACTTCAAGGCTTTCAAGATGGATCTCTCAGTTCTTTGGAATGTTGGGTCTATGATGAAAACACATCGAGAGCTGTTATCAAGCTTAAGAATGGGTGTATTCGTTTGTACGATTGCAGAGACTTGCTGCAGTTCAGGAAATGGGATATTCACTATCTTAGCAACTTTCAAATTAAAGTTGTTGAAGATATTTATGAAGAAGGAGCCAAGGTGTACACAACGATGATCGCGGAGATTCTAAGCAAGAGAATGTGGAATGGAGCGATGGGCCAGATGGACGTGATGATTGTCAACAAAGGAATGGGCTCGAGCTAGTCCAAACCAAGGGGGAGAATGAAAGACCCTGTCTAATGGTTTGGTCTAGGTATACTGATTAGTGGTAGTGATTGTGTAGAAAGTCAACTTTTTTCTAGTTTACGGTTGGTATGTGTTTACGGCCATAAACTCCTTGCGGTTGTAAGTCTTAACTATAAATAGGGTGTTGTGTCAGACTTTTGTCTAGATTGAAAGACCCTGTCTAATGGTTTGGTCTAGGTATACTGATTAGTGGTAGTGATTGTGTAGAAAGTCAACTTTTGTCTAGTTTATGGTTGGTATGTGTTTACGGCCGTAAACTCCTTACGGCCGTAAACTCCTTGCGGTTGTAAGTCTTGACTATAAATAGGGCGTTGCGGCAGACTTTATTCGTTGTTGATGCCTTTGTGTTTTCTCCAAGTTGTATCTGGCATTTTATTGCTTTAAGGCGTATGCAAGCTTGGTTCGTTTTGTTATATTGCTTATTGTTTCATCTTTGTTTCTCTTATTCGTCTTTGATCATTGGTAGATCTATTTTTCAGGCTTTACACAGTTGAGCCAGTAGACAATTCATTATCTCTTCGTCGTTCCAATAAAGTTAGCATGCCACCTGAGTTCTATGGGTTCTATATAACTTCACATCCTGATACGTTTATCAGTGATCAAACACTTATAAATTTAGATGAGCCAACTAACTAAAAGGAAGCAATGGCAGGTCCTAAGGCACCCAAATGGAAAGAGGCAATGGACATCGAGATCAAATCCATGTATGACAACCAAGTTTGGAATTTGGTTGATCAACAATGATGAATTTAAGAAACTCTTTGATCGTTTAGATCTTATAACAGGTAAACCACAAAAGCGATAACAACAATATAAAAGACAAGAATGAATCTGAATATGTCGAATGATTCGATTAATTCAATCCTCAGCAGAGCTCGATAAAGAACTTCCGCTGTAGAGGATATTAGGGTTACAAAAGATAAAGATCAAAATACTTGACAAAATAACTTCTAAAATCTTCCGTTCTAGGATGCATGCAAGCACCTATAAATACAAAACCCTATAGGATAACTCACGGATGGACAGGCCCATACCGGAGACTAAATGGACTAAATAGCGAGCCCAAGACGCAACACCTTCTGGACCTAACAATCTCCCCCTTTGCGTCAATTGGAGCGAGACTATATCTTTGGCTTGCTGGGTCCAGCTGCAGGAACTTTCTTAGTGGTATCAAATAGACGTGGGATGAGAGCAAGGATAGTCTGTCTGAAGCGAATGTACCACTGAATCATGTCATCGAAGTACTTCTTGTCATCTGCTGAATTCTGCTTGCATCGATGAATGATACTTAGAACATGTTCCAAGCATGCAGTGGTGTAAAGGTGTTTGTCAGCCTAGGCAAACAGGCATTTCTGGCCTTCGTTCCTTGTAAACATGACAAAATTCCGCTTCGGGTCAATTCTTCCCATATGCATCATGTTCAAATCACTGGTAGAGCCTACAGGAGACATAGTAGGCTTTTTCCTGAAGATGCTAGCGATCTCCTGATCCATCTTGACAACCTCCATAATGTAGCATACGAGCATCCTTTTGAAGTGATTAATAATTGGACCATACTCAACTTCGTTGGTAAGGAGGATTTTGTGCAAAATAATCCAGTCATGTGGATTCATGTTGGGAAGATTAGCAAGTGATATCGCGTGTTAGGTTTTGGCGGAACCTCTCAGCCTCTTTATTCATCTCCAAGTCCAGAAACCCTTAGCCTTCGTGTGTGAGTGATCATATCTCAATTGGGAGCTTGAAGGAGATGATTATTGAAGGAATTTTGAGAGATTGAAGCCTTAGAGCAGGGGGCTTTTCTTGGATTCGAAGTGCATTGCAGTTGGGGCGTCCATTGGAGGTAATATCTCGTTCTTGGACTGATTGTATGTTGTTTCTTCATTTTTGGGGTTTGTGGGAACTTGTCTATGGATGTAATTGGAAGTCTAGAGGTTAGATCTGAGGTTGCTACCTTAGATCTGGAATGGAGAAGAATCAGAGAGCATGAAAGTCCCTGTGTTGGAGTGTTTACTGAAGCTTACATGTCCCAAACCCTAAACCAATGTGCAAATGGCCTAGATCTCTTAGGATTCACGTAAAGTTTGCCACTTTACGTGATGGATGAGTGGTAGGAGGCTAGATCTATGTTTTGGAGCAATTGCATGGCCTGGAATGGTTCTGAATGGATTCAGACCAGTGGTACTCGGCGAGTCACATGGGTGTACTCGACGAGTTGCTTGAATATGAGCTGGGACTCCACGAGTTGGAAGAACAACTCGGCGAGTTGGATGAAGATGGCCTGGAGCTCGGCGAGTTGTATGAACAACTCGGCGAGTAGGTTGAAGATAGCCTTAGACTCGACGAGTCTGCTCTTGGACTCGGCGAGTCTTGTCGAAGAGTCCCAATATTTTCTGGTCGAGTCGAGAATCGGTGAGTCAAGGGATGACTCGGTGAGTTGTGTGCGAGTGGACTCAGAGTTGTTGAACTCGACGAGTCTCGGGGTGACTCGGCGAGTTAGGTCGCGGATTGAGGGAAGTTCTGAGAATAGGGACTCGGCGAGTCATCGGGTTGACTCGGCGAGTAGAGTCAGTCAGGGGTTGACTTTGACCTTGTCTTTGACCAAGGGTTGACCAGTGGTTTCCAGGGGCATTTTGGTAATTGTTGATTATTGTTTTGAGTTCAGTGCATTGGTGGTTGTCCAGTGGTAGAGATCGTATCAGTGATCGGAGCAGCTTGGGTTATCTATTCAATCGGCAGTTTCGAGGTGAGTTATCCTCACTACATCAATAGGGTTTAAGGCACCAAGGCCGACCCTTTATCGGATGGAAATCCGGGTAGTGTCTGTTGTTATGATATTGCGGAATATGGGCCGGAAGGCATTACGTTATGGGCCGGAAGGCATTATATGTTGTGGGCCGGAAGGCATTACATGTTGTGGGCCGGAAGGCATTGCGATGTGGACCGGAAGGTCATGACCTGGAAAGGCGTATGTGTGTAATTAGTATGTTGAATGATTCTTAGGGTGATGTTATGCTAGTGACCGGTTAGGCCGGTATCTTGGTTAAGGTAATGATATGTTATTTTATCTGCTGATCAATTGTTGACTGCGAACTATTATATGGTTACATATTATGTATATGGTTTCTTGGTCTGAGGTGTGACCCGGTATGCATGATCGTTCTATGATTTGTTATGTTATGTATGCATTTATGCTATGGGCCGGGAGGCGATACGTTATGGGCCGGAAGGCAATATGTTATGGGCCGAAAGGCAATATGTTATGGGCCGGAAGGCGATATGTTTTGGACCGGAAGGTCGTGGCCTGGAAGGGCGTATATGTGGTTGGTATTTTGGGGGTAACTCACTGAGCTTTCGGGCTTACAGTTGTGGTTTTATGTTTTCAGGTCTCAGGAGTCTGTGGCAAGGCAAAGGCGTGATCGTACCGTTCCTCGCGTTGGTGTTTTTATGATATGAACCTGGGAAAATACTCTGTTAAATAATGTATTGAAAACCTTTTTGTAACAACGTTATTAAAATGGGTGGTTTTTGAAAAGTTTTAATTGTTCTAAAACTTTGGCCGTTACAAGTTAGTATCAGAGCCTTGGTTTTAGTGAATTGGAGGAACACTCGTGTGACTCCAGTCTCAAATCGAGGAAGGTTTTAAAAGAGGAATTAAAATGCTTTTTTTTTTAAATTAAGTAAAAGGAGGATGCAGAGGTACGATCAGCCGGAGCTAGTAAGTAACCCCAAATTACCATTCATGACATTTGTTTTATTGAGCTTTTACAGAGCAGCATGCTAGAGTTAGGCTAGGGATCTTCAGGACTTCATGATATATTGCCTGATTTGTGATGCCTGTAGCCTAGGGTTTCCCTTTGGGAGATTTTCAGTGTTCCTCTAGTGGTGAGGGGTTGAGAGTTATTATGCATATTTCTCTAGGGTGTTGTGGTAGTACTTCATACAAATATGGGTAGGTGTGGAAGGTAGTATGGGCCCGTACTACTGAAAGCACAGGACCCATACGCGTATCAGGGAAACCATGATCTCTAGGGTGGGGGTTGAGAGAGTTGGATCCCAGGTTAGTGGAATGAGTCTGTGTTTTGTGTGGTGTTTCTCAGTATGGAGATTCCGAGGCATGATGAGAGTGGATCCAGATTAGGATCGGGAGCAGGAGAGGGAGTTCCTGGCGGATCGGTGCCGCCCGAGGTCACCGGTCAGATGAGCACGAGTGAGTTGGACGCGAAGATTCGTGAGATCCTGCGTGATGGGATTGTTGAGTTGTTCCGGGCTGAGTTGTCGGAGTTGTTTGGGTCGATCAAGACCGCCATGGTTGAGTATTTTGATGAGCGCTATGCGGCTCTCATAGAGACGGCTGCCGTGGCGGCTACAGCGGCTGTAGCAGCGGTAGGGGGAGGAGCTAGTCGGGGTTTTTAGTATCGGGACTTTTATTATACGAAGCCTCCCACATTCGATGGAGTTCAGGACCCGATTGTTGCTATGAGATGGTTATCAGACGTGGAGGGGTGTTTCTTCATGTGTTTATGCCCTGCTGATCAGAGGGTGAGGTGTGCTCTGAACCTGTTGAGGCTCGGGGCGAAGGATTGGTGGAGATTGACCATGGGGTCATATTCAGATGCGCAGAGGGCTGCGGTATCATGGGATCAGTTCCGAGAGATGTTCATCACTCGTTATGTTCCGCTGGTTGAGAGGGAGAGATTGGCTCAGGAGTTCCTTGAGCTTAAGCAGGATTTAGAGTCGGTGACTGAGATCACCAGGATGTTCACTGTGAGGGCGATGTTTTGCCCTGAGTATGCTTCGGAGCAGGCTCAGATGTCCCGATATCTAAGTATGCTCAAGAGGGAAATCAGACAGTGGGTGTCTACGCAGAGGTGCGAGACCTTGTTGGAGTTGCAGGAGGCCGCTAGGCGGCATGAGTAAGAGATTGAGTTGCAGTTGCATGAGCTGAGGCAGGCTCCGGTGCAGTCGCAGCCGGCGCCGAAACGGTCCAAGACCGTCGATTCCAGGGTAGGAGAGCAGGGTAGTCACACTTGTGGGAAGTGTGGAAAGGGTCACGCCGGAGTTTGTTGGTCTGGTGGTGCATGCCGCAAGTGCGGAAAGGTGGGGCACTATGCGAGGGTTTGTCGGCAGTCAGCGCCAGTTCGGGATTTGAGGATTTGCTATCATTGTCATCAGGTTGGGCATTTGAGGGTCAACTGTCCACAGCTTGTTGCAGGACCGGTGCAGGCTCCAACACCGGCCATGTTGAGGATCAAGTGGAGGTCCGAGTGGAGCGGAGCCCCAAGGGCTTAAAGTCGTGCTTTTCAGCTTGCAGCGGAGGAGGTCAGAGCAGTGCCGGGTGCAGCTGCGGGTATGTTTCTTTCTTGTTGCCTTGTGGAATTATGATTATTATTGAGTATCATTTATCTGCTAGTCCCGTTGGAGAGTTTTCGTTTTGGTATCCGTTGTTTCTTGAGGGTTTGGCATGATTATGGATTTGTGTTTCGGGTATTCGTTTTGGTGTCCGTTGTTCTCTGAAGGTTTGGTATGGTTATAGTTTGGTGTTTTGTGCTGGTATCTTTGTGGTGGTTTTCGATGCGGTATTCGTCATTTTGCGGGTTGTGGTTTTGGTTATGGGTTATTGTTTTGGGAATTCCGTTGGTTATCATTCATGAGGGTTATTAGTAGCAACCCAGTATTGGGATTCAGGCCGGGTAGCATCTGCTTTCTTAGGAGTGGTTAAATGCAGATTGAGTTTCCTTCGAGCAGGTCGATCAGTGTTGATTTGAGATCTCGTTGAGGTTGTTTATGCTTGTGGGAAGCAGTCCGCGTGTAAGTGTTTTCCTTGTGAAAGAGTTGTTCTGGGAGGTCGGTGATGGCGACCGGTGGATGATAGTTAGTGTCCAAGCGGGGGAGAATCGGAGAATTCTCCGGGAGTTCGATGAGTATTTGAGGGTGCTTAGCTGTTGGGATTCAGCAGTGTTCTGTCAGCCCAGAGTATAGGCTGATAGGAGCGAGTGTGGGGCATGCGGGGCGAGATACAGACCTAGGGCATTTGATTGTGGAGGCCTGGAAGCAGGCCGAGATCAAGTTTGAGTAGGTAAACAAGGTTATGTGATCAGAGTATTTGTATGCTTTATGTACGTGATGTGTTGTACTGCATTAATTCTGTGGGATTTATGCTGTGTACGTTTATAGAGTTGGAACCGGAAGGTTCCCAGAGTTAGAACCTGAGGGTTCACAGAGTTTGGGTGTACGGACCCACAGAGATATAGCCTCGAGTGGCTAATATGTGTTATGTGAGTCGGTCCATTCATGCTGGAGACTCTGTTGGTATTGTTGGATCAGTTTGAGATTTCGTATTGTGTATGTTGCAGTGTGATTGCATTGGAAGGTCTGGCCCCGGGTAGTGATCTTGTTTAGTTGAGGTAGTGCATGGGCTTGAGAGTCCCTGCGAGGAGAGTCAGAGTAAGTGTGTTGGATGGATAGCGGACACGCTAAGGGTGGTGTAGCGTCGGGCGAGCGCCGTGGCTTTTGTCGGAGTGACATCGTGGCCGGGTGGATTCCTTGGTAACGGGAGAGGGAGAAGTAAGAGGTGTGTAACTCCGAGAGGGAGTGCAAGTTCATGGAAGTGAAAGCGGCAGAGCAGAGTTATGATTAGAGCAATTCGAGTATGGTTATTGAGCAGCGTGTTTGCGGCAGTGGATTAGAAGCTCATCCGGTTTGGAATGTCTGCTGAGGTCGCGGAGGGAAATCCGCAAGTGTAGAGCCAAGAGGCTCGGAAGGGATGCAGGGAGAGAGAGAGTCTTGAACTCTTAGTGTGATTCTGATCAGGGTATGGGTTGTATATTAGTGGTTCATCTTGGGGGATGTTTGAGGGTATTATCAGTGTATCAGGTTTTCCCAACCTGAGGGTGTTAGAGCTAGTTCAACATGTGTATGCGGTTGCAAGGGGAGAACTCGTGAGAGTTGCTCTGAGATTGAGAATGAGTCTCTCAGTCATTCCGGAATGGATAGAGTGGGATTCGGATCGGGGATCCGATGGTTCTTGGTTTTCTAACCCTTATGGGTTGAGTGATTGTTGAGATTTAGAGCAGAGTTGCATCTTGAGTAATTCTCGGTTATTGAAAGTGATGATCAGGGGTACATTCGGTGCCCGGTTCGAGAAGGTGGTCAGGACACCGTGAAGGAGGGGAAAATGTGTTCGAGTTTCGATAAGTATGCCCTGAGGGATCTTGTCCGGTTAAGGCCAGGTGGAGCGTTGTGAGAGTATCCTTGGAGTTGAGTTGCTGTAGTCTTCGAGGGCGAAGCCTAATACAAGTGGGGGAGAATTGTAACATCCCGAAATATCAAGAGTAGAGTTGAAGGGCTAAAAGAGTAAGTTGTGGAAGAGTGACTCGGCGAGTAGAGTCGCGACTGGGTCGTGTGTTAAGTAGCCGACTCGGCGAGTCAGTAAGGAGGACTCGGCGAGTAGGCGCTGAGTGGAGAAAACCCTAATTCCCGGGGTTGAGCCATATATAAAGAACATAACAGCCCACTCTCAGCCTCTTTATTCATCTCCAAGTCCAGAAACCCTTAGCCTTCGTGTGTGAGTGATCATATCTCAATTGGGAGCTTGAAGGAGATGATTATTGAAGGAATTTTGAGAGATTGAAGCCTTAGAGCAAGGGGCTTTTCTTGGATTCGAAGTGCATTGCAGTTGGGGCGTCCATTGGAGGTAATATCTCGTTCTTGGACTGATTGTATGTTGTTTCTTCATTTTTGGGGTTTGTGGGAACTTGTCTATGGATGTAATTGGAAGTCTAGAGGTTAGATCTGAGGTTGCTACCTCAGATCTGGAATGGAGAAGAATCAGAGAGCATGAAAGTCCCTGTGTTGGAGTGTTTAGTGAAGCTTACATGTCCCAAACCCTAAACCAATGTGCAAATGGCCTAGATCTCTTAGGATTCACGTAAAGTTTGCCACTTTACGTGATGGATGAGTGGTAGGAGGCTAGATCTATGTTTTGGAGCAATTGCATGGCCTGGAATGGTTCTGAATGGATTCAGACCGGTGGTACTCGGCGAGTCACATGGGTGTACTCAACGAGTTGCTTGAATATGAGCTGGGACTCGACGAGTTGGAAGAACAACTCGGCGAGTTGGATGAAGATGGCCTGGAACTCGGCGAGTTGTATGAACAACTCGGCGAGTAGGTTGAAGATAGCCTTAGACTCGGCGAGTCTGTTCTTGGACTCGACGAGTCTTGTCGAAGAGTCCCAATATTTTCTGGTCGAGTCGAGAATCGGTGAGTCAAGGGATGACTCGGTGAGTTGTGTGCGAGTAGACTCAGAGTTGTTGAACTCGACGAGTCTCGGGGTGACTCGGCGAGTTAGGTCACGGATTGAGGGAAGTTCTGAGTATGGGGACTCGGCGAGTCATCGGGTTGACTCGGCGAGTAGAGTCAGTCAGGGGTTGACTTTGACCTTGTCTTTGACCAAGGGCTGACCAGTGGTTTCCAGGGGCATTTTGGTAATTGTTGATTATTGTTTTGAGTTCAGTGCATTGGTGGTTGTCCAATGGTGGAGATCGTATCAGTGATCGGAGTAGCTTGGGTTATCTGTTCAATCGGCAGTTTCGAGGTGAGTTATCCTCACTACATCAATAGGGTTTAAGGCACCAAGGCCGACCCTTTATCGGATGGAAATCCGGGTAGTGTCTGTTGTTATGATATTGCGGAATATGGGCCGGAAGGCATTACGTTATGGTCCGGAAGGCATTATATGTTGTGGGCCGGAAGGCATTACATGTTGTGGGCCGGAAGGCATTGCGATGTGGACCGGAAGGTCATGACCTGGAAAGGCGTATGTGTGTAATTAGTATGTTGAATGATTCTTAGGGTGATGTTATGCTAGTGACCGGTTAAGCCGGTATCTTGGTTAGGGTAATGATATGTTATGTGTTCTGCTGATCAATTGTTGACTGTGAATTGTTATATGGTTACATATTATGTGTATGGTTGCTTGGTCTGAGGTGTGACCCGGTATGCATGATCGTTCTATGATTTGTTATGTTATGTATGCATTTATGCTATGGGCCGGGAGGCGATATGTTATGGGCCGGAAGGTAATATGTTATGGGCCGGAAGGCAATATGTTATGGGCCGGAAGGCGATATGTTTTGGACCGGAAGGTCGTGGCCTGGAAGGGCGTATATGTGGTTGGTATTTTGGAGGTAACTCACTGAGCTTTCGGGCTTACAGTTGTGGTTTTATGTTTTCAGGTCTCAGGAGTCTGTGGCAAGGCAAAGGCGTGATCGTACCGTTATTCGTGTAGGTGTTTTTATGATATGAACCTGGGAAAATACTCTGTTAAATAATGTATTGAAAACCTTTTTGTAACAACGTTATTAAAATGGGTGGTTTTTGAAAAGTTTTAATTGTTCTGAAACTTTGGCCGTTACAGAGACACATCTTCTCCCCCTTGTTTTGGAGTGGACACGAACTCTAGGAGCCCTTCAAGTTTGCTTAGGAGAGCAAGGGCCGGAGAAATCTTTTCTGCAAGAGTCCGCCTCACCGAGTAGTTCAGAATCGGATCATGGGCTTCAATGATGTTGGAAAGGGCTGCGTGGACATCCGAAACACACGAAGAAATAACTTGTCGCTCAGATCAAAGAGATTCAACTTCCGTTTGAGATTGGAGAAGCTGAAGACTCTTGACCTTGAGAGCGGTCGTCTTTCGTGCGAGAGCATCCATTACATAGTTCTCCGCAGCTAAGTCTTCTTGCAGCTTAGTCAGGCGCTCCTCAATAGTCGCCTTAAACGATGTGTTGTCATCACTGAGAGTTTGACGAAGACTAGCAAAGGACTTTAGTTATGAGGCAACTGAGGTAGCCAACTTCTTGACAATAGGGTCAAGCTTCGATTTATTGGAATCAGCAGTTTCCTGTAAAGACTGCAAAAGAGAAGAAGCGTCAACAAATAGTTTTTCGACTTTTTCGGTCGCATCTGCACACACCTTGGTGGATGCGTCAATAGCAGCAGTGGCAAAGTTGATAGAGGTTTCATGAGCCTTAGTAAACTTATCAACAATCCCCTGAATAGTAACCTCTGAGATGGTAGACTGTGAGGAAGAAGAGGAGGAAGCAATGAGAGAATCAATCTTCTCATGAAGCTCCTTGAGATGCTTCTTGGTGACCGGAGCATCATCGTCATCATCACTCTGCATTAGGTACGGATTGTAATAGACCGAGTCAAATGTCATGTCCTCTCCGCCAAGAAAAGGGTCTTCATTATTTGCTGAGTGAGCAGGAGATGAGGGAGAGGGTGAGGGTGGAGGCTCGGTTGTGGAAGTAGGTTCGGGTACGGATGTATGTTCGGTAGTGGGAGTGGGAGTGGGTCCGGGTGCTGTAGTAGGATCCCCCGTATCAGATACGTTGGTTCTAACTCCAGCAGTGGTTGTTGTCGTAGCTTCAGTAAAAATGGGAGGTGGTACAGGGATAGAAGTAGGTGGTATTTGAGTAGTGGAGGTTATGGGGGGAATGGAAATAGAGATAGAGATCGGGGGAGGAGAGACAGGGCTAGTGGAAACAGGTACCTTAGGAGTAGGCGAACGTGGAGGAGTGTTACCACATAGGGACTCTTCAGTGTCTGAACTCTCTTCCTCCGATTCACTGGAGGAGGAGGCAAGAATAAGCTTTCGCCTAGGTTGAGTCTTTCTCTTCTTTGGAGGAGGAGATTGAGCTGCTTTTGAGGGTTTGCGTTTCTTCGGAGAAGGACCTTTCGCTCCCTTGACAACATTCTTATCTTTTCCTTTATCATTCTTCTTTCCCCTGGGAGCAGGTCAATCAACATCATGAATCGATTGAATCATGTCAGGAGTGAGTTCTCTGGGGCCAGAGCGACGAAACTCCTTGTAAGTTCTGATGATCCGGCTGTCGCTTGGAACATCCCCATACATTGACTCAGGGATTGAGCCAATAAACTGAAACTTAGAGGAATCGGATACAATTATCTTCGTGGTGTGGAAAGTACCTATCGAAGAAAGTGGAGAATCAACAACGATTGGAACGTGATACTTGTCAATCCCCCATTTTGCGACCAGCGTCCAGAATCTGGCGTAGGAGATCTCTGAATGGCGAGATGGGGACGCGAGACTCTGAATCAGTTGCTGCCATAGAACCGACCCATAATCAAGGTTAATGCCATGGTATAGGCCATAAAGAATGGTTATAAACAGACGACTCGCCCCGTCTGAACCAGCACTTCGTTCTGATAGCCCCTTGAACAAGACAGTGAAGAAGCTGTTCCACTGAGGAGGTAGGCAAGATTTCTTGAATTTGGTCACCGTCATCAGGATTTTAGTGTATCCCATGTTATAAAACATGGTAAACAACTGTCCCACCGGGATGGATTCAGGGTTAACCCTAGATTCATCAGGTGCAAACCCTAAAAGCGAAAAAAATCGCTGCTTGGAGATGGAGGCCTTGTGATCAAGAATGTCGAAGAAGATTCGATCGACAGACTTGTCATAGTGGGCAGTGGAGAGTATTTGCGAGAGACACTCCATTGGAACTGTTTCGACCTTGGTGAGAGCTGGAACCAGCGGCGAATACTTGAGACATTCCATGATTGGAAACATGAATGCATCGTAAACTTGAGGAGTGAGGTCGATAATCAAACTTTGTTGAGGACGGATTGGCAAAATGTGAGAAGTAGCATGAACTGATGAGGAGTCCGCCATTGAAGGAGAGAATTTGGGAGGGATGATGAACAGTAGAAAAATCAAAGCTTTTCTTGCATTCTGAAGGTTTTGTGCAGTAAAGAGGTAAATTATGGTAGAAATTACCTCTTATACCGTGGTGAGAAGAGAGAGAAAAATCTGTTCCCAAATCTTCAAGGGAAATGCGAAGAGTTTCCTTAGGTGATTGACGCGTGACAGTTTAGAGCCCCGATGATTACGCAAGAGAGAGAAAAACTGTCCCGTTTCACACGCCTTCCTATCAGGCGCCGTTTGAAGTGTCAAAAACGGTTCCACTTCACACGCCTTCCCATCAGGCGCTGTTTCAAATATCAAACCGATTGGATTTTCGGCTGAGTCAGCAACTTATCCCTTTAGAGTGAGTTGTCGTCATAAAGCAAAAAATCCACGTGTAACATTTTGAGCCACATCTCTTTTATAACGTTAAATCCCATAGCCAAAAATTGCTTGTAAGTAATGAAACCAGAATTATGGAAAATCAAAAAGAATTTCGTGCATAGAGTGTAAAAGAAAAGAAATAAAGCAATACATATGTGGGAAATTGTGATGTCAATAAAGACATGAAACAATAGATCCCGGGCACGAATCACTTCCTTCAAAGTCAATAGAGACCGTAAAGTGTTTGTGTGGTTTCCCGTTGAATTATGACCAAACACTTATTAAGAAGTGTTGAAAGACATCTTTTAATAAGGCTAATTTGGGTGGCTTTCGCTTCAGTTCAGAATTCCTGATCTTGACATAAGACAAAAATCAACTGAAGTACTTGTGAGACCAATGTAGTCTGTTGAACAAGTAGGTATGAGGAGAATTTAAGTGGCATGTGTAAAATACTTTTAGGTGAAATCTCAAAAAAATAAAACTGGATTCTAAGGGAAGAAATGTTATGGGATTTAACAATTTCATAAGAATCACACAAAGAGAAAATTTAGAGATTTCAAGGTACAGCCCCATGGGTGACTTCGTTAATTCATTAGTGAAAACTAGAGCAAAATTTAATTGTTCACCGTCAATGCATAGTAGGTATTGAATTGTGGGTTTCACTTAGCACGTAGTGGCATGAAGCTAAGATCATGAACACATAAATTTTGTAACCATAAACCTCAGTGGTAATTACCGAGAGTGTCAAGGGTTACTTGTATGAGGCGAATTGGATGGAGAAAAGTATTTGGGGATGGTGTAAAGAAACCAAAGTACCTCTGCTGTAAAATAAGGACCAAGCAGAAAACTCTTATCTCATGTGAGAATAGAGTAAGGTAGCTCATGATTAGAATAAATATAAAAGCCTAATTGGGAAGACAAGGTTTGTATATACCAAGTCAGTAAGGCTATTATTCAGAATCGGATGAGGCTTTGGACACATACAACAACATGCTTCTAGGGACACTTAACTATTAAAAATGTGAGAACAAGAGTTGCTCCACAATTATCCACACAAAAGTAACGAACACAAGCAAACAACAAAGAAAAATGTTTTTGGAGTTTTTGATTTAAAGAGAAAAACAAATTTTTTTTTTATTTTTTTTATTTTTGGAGTTTTTGATTTAAAGAGAATTTTTTTTGGAACCGAACCCGAAATAGACTGAACACTCGGTTCATTTCAGTTAAAAAAAAACTTTGAAAAAGTAAGAAAGAAATGAGGCATAAGTTTACTACCAAAGAAACTACCTTTAAGTGAGAGGCAAAGATAAGAGAATAGGACCGAACCCGAGCGCTCGGTTCATTTCGGCACTCATAGGAACCGAACCCGAACGTTCGGTTCATTTCGCTTCCAACTTTTAGGTTTGAGAAGTAGTTTTTGGTACTGACTCCGATTCCATCATCCCTAGCCCTTGTAGAATTTTATTGAAACTTGCTTCAGGAAGAGCTTTGGTGAAGATGTTAGCCAGTTGATCAGTAGTTCGTACAAAATGGATCTCTACGTTTCCGTCTTCTACATGATCTTTAATGAAGTGATACCTCAATGCAATATGTTTGGTTTTGGAATGTTGCACTAGGTTATGACAGATCCTAATTGCACTTTCTGACTCACAATATAGTGAGATCTTTTTCATATTGAGTCCGTAATCCCTGAGTTGACTTTGAATCCAAATCACTTGAGATGTGCAAGAAGCGGCGACAATATATTCTGCTTCGGCTGTAGACAGTGAAACACATGTTTGTTTCATAGATTGCCAGCTCACCAACTTTCCATCGAGGAATTGACATCCTCCTGTAGTTCTTTTCCTGTCTAAACCACATCCTCCAAGGTCTGCATCTGAGTAGGCTTGAACAAGGATCCTTGAGTTTGAGGGATACCAGAGACCGAGAGAGGTGGTTCGCTTCAGATATCAGAGTATGTTTTTCACTGCTAGCATGTGTGGTTCACGAGGATTCGCCTGAAACCTAGCACAATAACACACAAAAAACATTATATCGGGCCTGCTAGCTGTGAGGTACATCAGGGATCCAATCATTTGTTGATATAGCGTTATATCAACTGCCGGTTTTTCCAAGGATGGTGTGAGTTTGGTGCCGAACGACATTGGAACTTTAACCTTTGAATCTCCCATCATGCCGAATTTAGCAAGAAGAGTCTTGGTATATGCTTCCTGGTTGATAAAGATGCCTTCGGGTCCCTGTCTAATGTTTAAACCATGGAAAAAGTTAATCGGACCCATTGAGCTCATTTCAAATTTAGTCTCCATCAGCTTTCTGAATTCAGCTGTTAAGCTAGGATTTGTTGAGCCAAAGATGATATCATCGACATAGATTTGAACTATCATAAGGTGGTTACCTTCCTTCTTTCGAAAGAAGGTTGGGTCAACCGAACCATGTTTGAATTTAGACATCTTTAAGAACTTAGTTAGTGTATCATACCATGCCCTAGGCGCTTGTTTCAGACCATAAACTGCCTTGTCTAGAATGTAACAGTGATTTGGATGCTTTTCATTCACAAAACCTGGAGGTTGCTCCACGCAAACCGTTTCTTCAAGTTCTCCATTCAGAAAGTCGCATTTCACATCCATTTGATAGACCTCGAAGTTCTTGTGCGTAGCATAGGCAAGAAATATTCGAACAGATTCCAGCCTTGCTACCGGGGCAAATGTTTCTTCGTAATCAATTCCTTGTTCCTGACAGTATCATTTCACCATAATATGAGCTTTATTGCGAATCACATTACCCTCCTTGTTCATTTTGTTTCTGAATACCCATTTGAGATCGACAACTGAGGCATCCTTTGGTGTTGGAATGAGATGCCATACCTTGTTTCTTTCAAATTCATTGAGTTTATCTTGCATAGCCTGAACCCAATCAGAATGGTCAAGAGCAGAATTGACGGTCTTCGGCTCAATTTTGGATACAAAGGAATTATACATGCAGAACTCTACTTTGGAAAATAGGAAGGTTTGCTTTGCCTTCACTTGGGATCGGGTCAGGACCTTTTTAGATACATTACCCACTATCTGAGATACATGATGATCTCTGGTCCATTTAACGAGGGGAGGATAGTTTGGATCATAGGATGGATCCAATTCGGCTTTGACCATTTCTTCCAATTCAGATTGACTATCATCATCATAGAACATGTCGGAATTCTCCCCCTCGACAGATGATGAATCATTTGGATTTTCATGTTAGTTTGGACCTTCGGGTGCAACAAAACTCTCAGGAGTAGCCGGAATTTCAGGTGTAGCTGAGCTTTCGGGTGCTACTGGACTTTCGGGTGTAGCTGAGCTTTTGGGTGCTACTAGACTTTCGGGTGTAGCTGAGCTTTTGGGTGCTACTGGACTTTCGGGTGTAGCCGGGCTTTCGGGTGCTATTGGACTTTCGGGTGTAGCCGGGCGCTCTGGTGCTACAGGACTTTCGGGTGCAGCCTGGCTTTCGGGTGCTACAGGAATGGAATTCTTCCCCTGAAAGTGTGAGTTCGGTTGATTTGAAGAGAATAGATTCTCCCCCTCAACTGAAGTGCCGTGCTGAGGAGGTTCGTTTTGAACTTGTTCTCTTTCTCCCATTTGTTTGGATGGATCTTTGACAATCTGCTTCAGATGATCGATTTTGTTGTCTGCCGCCTTGGCTTCTGATAGAGTGGCTTTCTCAGGTTCATCGAACAGGTCAACGAACTGATCAAATAGATTAGCTATCGTGGCTGTGACTTAACCTGTTTGAGAGAAAATCTCTCCAATTGCTTCTCCAGTAGTCTTTAGCTTCTTGACATAGCTGTCATCGAAAGTCACATAATAGGTTTCTTCAATCTTTCTAGAGCGCTTATTTAAAACCCGATATGCTTTCGAAGTAAGAGAATATCCCAGAAAAATTCCTTCGTCATCTTTAACATCAAATTTGTTATGATGTTATTTGGAGTTGAAGATGAAGAACCGTGAACCAAACACATGGAAGAATTTTACGTTCGGCTTCCTATTATTGATGATCTCATAAGGAGTGAGAGAGAAACGCTTGTTGAGATAAGACCTATTATGCGTAAAACATGCTGCAGCAATAGCATCAGCCCAGAAATATAAGGGAAGAGAAGCAAAACTTAGCATAGTTCGGGCCGCCTCACACAAGGATCGGTTTCGCCTTTCGACAATACCATTTTGTTGAGGCGTGTAAGGGGCTGAGAAGTTATGACTGGTTCCTTTTTCTGCTAAAAAGTTTTCGAATTATTTGTTCTTGAATTCCAGTCCATTGTCGCTCCTAATGTTTCGAACGACTTTTCTCAGTTGCACTTCAACCTGCTTGATAAACGTCTTTAGCTTGGAAGTGGCCTCAGATTTGTGCTTCAGAAAGAATACCCATGTAAAACGTGAGAAATCGTCAACGACAACAAGAATGTACTTGCTACCGCCAATGCTCTCGATTGATGATGGACCACATAAGTCGATGTGAAGCAACTCAAGTGGTTCAACAACTTTTGTGTTTATAATTGATGGGTGACTTTGACGACTTTGTTTCCCCATTTTGCATGCAGCACATAAGTGTTCTCGATCAAACTTGAGCAATGGAAGACTCCGAACATGACCTCCGGTGACAAGCTTGTTGATGTCTTTGAAGTTGAGATGAGAGAGCCATCGGTGCCACAACCAGCTTTTGTCAGAATGAGCTTTGGACAAAAGACATATGGATGGATTTCCTTTGATTGGTCTGAGATTCAGAGGAAACATTTTGCGTTTTCGATCTGATTTGAGAATAACCTTGTTGGATTTATTCTCTATAATCTCTGAACCTTCGTCGTCGAATGATACTTTGAGACCGGTACCACCCACCAGTTGAGATACACTGATGAGATTATGCTGCAATCCTTCTACGTATGCCACCTTTCTTATCGTGAAGTCTCCATTGCTAATCATCCCATAACCCTTTATCGTTCCATAGGAGTTGTTACCAAACTTGACATTGCCACCATTTTGAAGCGATCGAAACTCCCTTAACTCTTCCTTCCTTCCTGTCATGTGACGTGAGCAGCCACTGTCAATGTACCATTCTTTTTCAAACTGCTCGTCACTAATAACCTGCAAAAATTAAGCAGATTTAGGAACCCAAAGTTTCTTGGGTCCACGTGAGCCTTTCACAGGAACATGAATAGTAAGAGAAACATCAACAAGATATGTTCGTTTTATTAAGGTTGTTTCATCTTTTCTTTTAACAGTAAACACTTTGATTTTGTTAGAATTAGTTGCAGGTGTTTTGGATTCGGATTCTGGTGTTGGACCACTATACTACTTTCGGTTCTCCTTGACTGAGGAAATCTTCGTTTTTCCGTTCAAGTTCGTTGATGATCTTGAATTTTGTGTGGAGACTGAATTGGGTTTAGAAGAGGGTTTAGAATGAGAAGAATTAGAAAAAGAGAATTTAGAATGAGATTTTTTCTTGACTTGAGGTTCGAAATGACCCTTTTGTTTATGATCATTAGAGGGACCGAACCTGGACCTTCGGTAGCTGCTCGATGATGAGCCGAAGTTGGATTTTTGGTTGTTGTTGGCTGGTGGTTTGAAACTTGGTCTTTTATTATAAAGGCTTGAAGGACTGAAATCAGGTCTTTGCCTGTTATTACTTGGCGGACCGAAACTCGCTTTTCGGTTGCTGCTGCTTTTGGGACCGAACCTATCCTTTCGGTTTTGTGCTTCATGTGGCCCGAAAGTCTTACTCTCTGACTTAGAATCTTTATCATGGTAAGAGTGATGAGGATTTTGAGAGCGCCAAAACTGCTTTCGCTCTGAGAGATTTTTCTTGTATCTAAGATTTCTCTGTTGCTTTTGATTTTTCACCTGTTTCGGTTGTCTGTGGATATTGGCTTTTTGTTTTAGCTTCTTGACAACTGGTTCATTCTTCATAGATGAGGATTCGCTTGTGGAGGTGACTTCTTCTACAGGAGTTTCTTTTGTGCCACTTGTACCAGGTACGTCAAAGTTGGTAGGCTTATTCAGCGGTTCTGGCACATATCTTCCTTTGGTCTTCCAAGATGTTCGCTCCGACAGACCAACCGTTTCATCTGCATTGTCTATAGGAGCTGACCAGAAACACTCATCACAGCCATCTGCATTGTCTTCGTTCACTATGGCAGTGAGTTCGGCTGTTTGATGTTCGGTTACTCCTGTGACCTTATACACCTGATTGGGAGTAGTTCTAACCTTCTGAAACACAACGGCCTTTTCTTTAACGGCTGGGGACTTGGTTTTGGACAAACGAGTGAATTCCACAGAATTTTCAGAAATTAGATTTTGTGGTTTTCAGGTTCGCTCTTGACAAACTCAGAACAGTTGACTTCAACCTCTACAGAAATTTCACTCATGTCATCGTCCTCATGAAGTTCAGATGCGTTTTCAACATCAATTTTATTTTCTGAACTTAAATTGGCACTCAATGAGTCGAATTTTTGTATGGTTTCGGTCCTGAGTTTCAGCTTATCGTTTTCATTCAAAATATTTTTAAGCATGTCCTTATGGTCTTTGGACTTTATAGAAGATTCTATTTTGTCCAGACCATACATATAAGTGGGATTGACATCATCGGAAGATACAACACTTTCACAGTGATATGCTTCGGCATCGATTTCATCCTCCTTAAACTCAAGGAGGGTAGAATCATGCGATGTATCTTCTACCCTATTTCACAATTTAGATGCAGTTGAGTAATGTTAGCATAAAGTCTTTTAGCGATAAAAAAAAACATTCCTTAGTTTTAACAATTTCAAATTGTCTCTTTGTAAATAAATGTTTCCATCCCTAGACTTAATTAGCTCCAACTCCTTTTGCTCAATCCACATCCTTCGCTCCTCACTCTTGGATGACACCCTGCTTTTTTGGTCAGTCAAATTAGAATTTGTGACTCGAGTTTGAGTTAAACAACTATCTAGATTTGAATGTCTTGAATTCAAGTTATTTAATTCCTTTTCATATGATTTTTGTGGAATTTTAAATGAAACAAAAACAGATTGTACCTTCTTGATCAGTTCATCAAGTTCACTGATCTGCACGCTGAGAGGTTTTGCTGTAAAGCATAAGTCCTCTCGCTCCTTGGCCTCGTCATTTCCACCATCAGTATTATATCCCCTCATCCGAGATACATCAGTCACCATCAGACATCTTCCGCTGGTTTCATCATCTTTTGCAACATAAGCCTTTCCATGCGAAGGCTTTCTCACCTCATCGTCTTCTGAATCGGTCGACAAAACCTGTACGCCACCGAACTCGTCATCCTCTGCCGAACCCTGCACAATAAGAGCATTCATAGAGGGATTAGTAGCAGCTTTCTTCCTTTTAATCTCCTCCAGATTTTTCATAAGAATTGCCTCTTCATCTTTCTCCTCATCTTTCTCAGCCATCTTCTTCAGCACACAATCCTTTGCGTAGTGATTCTTTCCCCCGCAGTAGAAGCAACTGACACCAGAGTCAGCTTCACCCTTAGCTTCCTTTTTCGACTCGTCAACTTTCGGTTCATCTTTTACTCTTTCGGAACTATAGCTTCCTTGCCAATTACAATTTTTGTTGGAAGCAAACTTCTTCTTGATAAACCTTCTGGGATTTGACACCATTAAAGCATAATCTTCGGCTGTCAGATAATGATCTCCTAGATTAAGATCCTCTTCATCTTCTTCTACACTTTTACCCTTGGACAAGAGTGCCAAAGACCCCAGACTTGAAACCACGCTCTTCTCTTGCAGCACTATCTTTTCTTGGGATTTCAGAATTCCCACCAGTTTCGCCAGCAAGTAGGATTTGAACTGCTCGTGTGCTTTGACTGTTGACACAACAGCTCTCCATTCAGATCTTAGACCATTCAGAAAAGTGACCTTCTGTTCAACAAGCTTCCTTTGAATATCATGTTTGATCATCTTGCTTAGAAGATGATTGAAGCGATCAAACATCTGTGTAACAGATTCATCAGGGATTTGCCTGAACTCTCCAAATTCAGACAGGAACAAGGTCTGAATTGAGTGCTCCAGATCTTCATCTGTAGAATACAACTCTCCCAGCCGATCCCAAATTTCATTAGCAGTACTGCAGGAACTAACCAATCTAAATGTGTCAGATTGAAGAGCGAATCGAATCAGTCTGAATGCTTTGATGTTGCACTGAAACTTTTCCTTTTCGTCCTGAGCAACATCTTTCACATCTTTTAACAAATCATTATACTCCTTTTGAGTTTTAATAATTCTGGATGTTCCTGAATGAGCAAATGGTCCAGACACAATGGCCTCCCATATCAGATACCAATTATCTTCAGATCCAATGACGTAGTCTTCGAAATGATGCGCCCAAACCTCGTAATCTTGAGTGTAGAGAATTGGAATCTTGGTTGTAGATCCTATAGTGTTTGAGATGTTGATAGGATTGGATTGAGAATCATCCATGCTTGATCGTTTAACCTATTGTAAGATCAGACTTGTAATACTTAATATTAGGGCAAGATGAATAATTACTGAGATACGTCAATTATGGAGTGACGGCTCAATAAATATTAGTAAATGCGGAATAAACCCTAATCACTTCTTTCACAGAAGAGATGTGTATCAATTATACAGCCACCTGCTCTGATACCAATTGATGAATTTAGGAAAGTCTTTGATCGTTTAGATCTTATAACAGGTAAACCACAAAAGCGATAACAACAATATAAAACGCAAGAATGAATCTGAATATGTCGAATGATTCGATTAATTCAATCCTCAGCAGAGCTCGATAGAGAACTTCCGCTGTAGAGGATATTAGGGTTACAAAAGATAAAGATCAAAATACTTGACATAATAACTTCTAAAATGTTCCGTTCTAGGATGCATGCAAGCACCCATAAATACAAAACCCTATAAGATAACTCACAAATGGACAGGCCCATACCGGAGACTAAATGGACTAAATAGCGAGCCCAACACGCAACACCTTCTGGACCTAACAAACAACCTGGTCGAAGACGGTTGGTTGCAAATGTATCTTCAAGAAGAAGGCCAACATGGAAGGAAATGTGTATACCTTCAAGGCATGACTGGTTTCGAAGGGATTTACTCAAACTCAAGGGGTTGACTATAATGAGACCTTCTCACAAGTGGCTAATATAAATTCTATTAGGATAATGCTCGCCATAGCTGTCTTTCATGATTATAAAATTTGGCAGATGGAAGTCAAAACCACTTTCCTTAATGGGAAGTTGGCTGAAGATGTTTACATAGTCATCTAAAGGGTTTTGTTGATGAAAAGTTTCCTAATAGAGTGCGCAAGCTATATAAATCCATCTATGGATTGAAACAAGCATCTCACAGCCGAAATCTTTGCTTCAATTAAAAAGTCAACGAATTTGGTTTTCTAGGAGTGAGGATGAGTCTTGCGTGTTTGTAAAAGCTAGTGGGAGTGTAGTAAATTTTCTAGTTTCGTATGTTGATGACGTACTACTCATGGGAAACAACATTCCAACCTTTTACAAAGTAAAATGTCGGCTTGAAATTTGTTTGTCTATAAAGGTTCTAAGAATTTTGAGAGATAGAAGGAATAGACTAATTGGAGTTCGTCAAAGTTCATACTTGGCAAGGTACTAAAACGGTTAAGTATGGAAAATTCCAAGAAAGGAGAGCTACCTATTCAGAGCAACACCAAATTGAGTAAGACTCAAAGGTCATGTATGAATGAAGAGATACCTGATATGAATCGAGTCACTTATGCCCCGGCTATAGGATCGGTCATGTACGCTATAACGTGTACTTACCATGATGTGTCCTTTGCTTTAAGCATGGTCAGCCCCTATCAGGGAAATCTTGGTAGAGCTCATTCGACAGTAGTTAAGAACATTCTCAAGTAATTTTAAAGGTAGAAGAACATTGCTCTAGTCCTTGGTGGTAGTGATACGTTTAGAGTGACTGGGTGTAGTAATGCCAGTTTTCAAACAGATAGTGACAACTTTTGTTCTCAATCTGGTTGGGTATTTACATTAAATGGAGGAACAGTTACTAGGAAAAGTTCCAAGCAAGAGATAGTGGCTGATTCTACCTGTTAATCATAGCACATAGCGGCAAGTGAAGCATCAAAGAAAGAAACATGGTTGAAGAACTTCATTGGGGATCTTGGAGTAGTTCCAACCATTCAGGAACAAATGGAACTTTTCTGCGATAATGAAGGTGAGTTTGCTTTGACTAAAGAACCAAGAGATCATGGAAAATCAATCTATATCGACAAAAGTACCATTATATCAGACATAGAGTAGAAGAATGTAACCTCATTGTAAAGAGCGTATCTTCAGAAGAGAATCTTGTAGATCCTTTGACGAAGGCTCTGAGTGGGATTAGACATAAGCAACATGCCATGAGCATTGGATTAAGACATGCTATTAGTTTTAGTAGTTAGATGAATAGTTTGAAACTTGTAACAAAATAAATGTAATTGATTTTTGGTGATTAAATAATAGAGATTATTGTTGAGTTTGTTTACTGCCTTCGTCAATTATTTGTTCTTGTGTTAAATTTTGCATGTTTTACTTCCAAAATAATTTAATTATTCAATTTCCACAGTCGCTCATACTTTAGGAAGTAAGTAGTGAATTAAGACTATCATTAATTGGATTGTAGATTGTCTAAGGGAGTAAAACATAACAATTGTATTGCTACAACATTAATGAGTACTTAGAAATGGATATTTAAGTATTGGATAAACCCACACTCAAAGAATTACTTCATGGATTATATCACGAATAATTTAAAGCGTGAACATGTCAGTGACATGGTATTATAAATAACAATGTCATGTATGATTTGGTGAGTAAAGGATACAAGAATATAATTTAAAGCCTATTTGTTCCTTTTTTCCTAACGGGGAAAGCCATATCTTTGGGCCACTTGGTGATTTGTTGTTGACTTATAGTGTTGGGCCCAACCATGACTTAGTTGATGTGTTCAATATGAAGTCATCGGGAAAAAAAACTTGGACAGTGAGATTGATTCTAATCCATGTCTCATGTATGTATGATATCTAATAGAACGGAGGAATATTTGATCACTTATCTAAGGACCAATGTCTGTTTTGATCAGAGTTCGGTAGTTGCTTCGAAAAACACACTTTGCTGTTTAGTTTGGAAGTTGTAATTTAGTTATATACTTATCCAAGTGGAAGCCTATTGGATTAGGTGTCTAATCCATTAACTAAATTATTATAAACTTAGTTTATTAGCAAAATCTGTTTGTGTTGCCTTCAAACCTAGTAAGAGACAGGAATGCTATTTTGAGAGAGAGAATGATTTATGAATTTATTATATGATTAATAAATCGATTAGAAATAAAAAATAATAATTTATTAATATGTTTTGAGAAAAATATATTAATTCGAAATTATGTTGTTTAATTATAAATTAATTGACATTAATTATGAGATTAATTGGAATAATTAAAAGTGGAAGGACTAAAGGTTACAATGTTCAAAATTTTGAGCATTGACCAATTATAAAACCTCCCAAGAGGGATGGACAAATTCTAGATTGGTTCTAGACTTTCTAGAGCTTTTCTTGGGCTCTAAGGAAACTTGGGGGGAATGAAAAGGGATAAGGCTTATCCAAGAAAACCTGCCTTATCCAAGCCCCTTTAGTCACTTATATAAAGGGTCTTTATACCTCATATTTTCAGAACTCTTCCTAAAGAAACCTAGAGCCAAAAATTCTCTATCCTATCCTATTTCTTCAGTCTCCTCTAACTTCTAGTGTTTGGGTGTGAGCCAACAGAGACACGAGATTTCTGGTGCTAGCTTTATGAAGATCTACAAAGAAGGAATTCACGTTTATTTACAATAACAAAATAAAAGTATGTTTTTAATAACCCTTCTCTAATTTCGAAAATAGCAATCTACTTTAGGGTTCTTGAATTCAAATTGTTGGTTGCATATCATAGTGTGAACATAGATCCTTTAGGGTGTATGCGAATTTAGGGTATTATGTTTTCCGCCAAAAATATGATTTTTGTTATGCATAAAACCAATCAGTGGTATCATAGAGTTTGTTCTTTGTGATCTTGAACAAAGTTAAATACAATGTACAAGTCCAAAATTTGATAATCTAGTTTGGAAATTTTATTTTATTTTATTTATTTATTTTTAATGTTTTTCTATCGTTGTACGTGTATAAATCTCATGTAAGTATCTTGGAGAGTGTTTACGATCGTTTTTTTGGACCGAAAATTGTTTTTTTAGGCATCCCGAAATGTTACTGTCAGTCCGAAACATGAAGAACGTAGTCCGTAACCCGATACTCTAATCTGGAATGACGTACGAAATGACAATCAGGAATAACTATGTATTACATTTTTTTCCCTAATGATGTTTAATCACCCTATTAGCCCAAATACTATTTTGTGTGGGCATTGTTAAAAAAACAGCGGGTTTTATGGACGAAGAAGATGTATTTCGTTTACAGGAGCTTTCAGAATTGCGTCCAATAAAGGTAAAATCGAAAAACAAAAAATTGTAATAAAATTTTGTTTTTATTTTTAAGGAAACGTATCAAATGTTGTTGGAATTTTGTTTTTTTGTAGATAAAAAACGAAGATGCTGAGTTAGAGATAAAATAAAAAATAAAACAAAAACATCTATAAAATTAAGAAAAAAAATCTAAAAGTGTTAAAACTTAAATTGAAGGCATACAAAACTCTGAGAGATGGGACTGAGACAAGTGCATACAAACTTGTTATGATAGACTAGTCTGTTGGGCTTTTATTCAAAATTTGTTTAAAAAACATGAACCTGGCAATGAAAGACTTTGATTTTGAACAAAATAAAAGTAGTTTTATTTCCACCAAAAGATCACTTTGCAAGACTTAGAAAGATAAAAACAACCATAGAAAGAAAAGTGTACAATATTTGAAGGCCTTGATTTTCATGGGAGATTAGAAGTTGATGAAGTGTGACACGAAGCTTCAAGTTAGAAGTTCTCAAGAGATACCCACCGACGATAAATCAACTTGCTAAGATGCTAGTCTTCTTCTTGTAATAAAAGAATCTCTTAACCTTTTAAGACAAAGAGACTAGTTAGCCTTAAAAGAGAGTATTCAAGTATCATCTTCATCTTTATGTTCTTAAGACTTTAAGAGAGAAAAACTAAAGAGAATATGGAGATGGGAAGCTACAAATTTCGTGGTTTTCAATTAGTGAAAGAAATTAGAAAACTATTTCTTTTAAAATCCTTACTTTAAGCCTTTATCCCATAGGTCTTCTCACTTTAAGACTGATGCTTCATCAAATCAACTAGCCATGCTTTCTTAGAGTGTGGTGTGTTGAATAAATTAATCAAAAGCAAGTATTCTTTCTTCTTTATGGCCTCCTTGATTATTTTATAAAAAGAAGAAGCTAGTTTTTGTATAAAAACTCTTCTAATTTTCATAACTTATAAAACATATAAATCCATATAAGAAAAAAGAAATTCTTTTTGGTCTAAAAAGATGTACATGAGATAATAAATGATACGTTATGATATATTATGATATATTATGATATATTATGATATATTTGATACTTAACATTGAAAATCAATATTACCATGAAATAAGTCATTTTCAGTTAATTACAGGATATATATATATATATATATATATATATATATATATATATATATATATATATATATATATATATATATATATATATATATATATCAAGAATCAAATTCTTATAAATAATAAATTTGTATCAAGTTGTAGTTAGTTTGACCCTTTAGGATCAGATACTATCTAGAAATATTATTCTATAATGACTCATGGTCATATAGATCTTTCAATCTCCGACTTGCACAAGACTCACCATAGATTGATATGAATAGTGGTGAATGTCTTGCAACATTTCACTAGCCCCGATAATATACGACTTAGTGCTATTCTATCACCATCTAATTCCCAAAAGCTCAAAGCATCAATTGATGTATAAGTTAAGTTTATCAGTTATCCCTTTGTCACAGACATACTGTTAAACATGAGACTTGGATCGCATCAACTCATTTGTAGTTCAACTTAGGGTAATGCACGTTAGATATCTAGCTCTCAACACATAAGAGGATCAAATCCTATCTTAACTACATAAGCCTCTTGCATAGTTCACACCATACATAAAAATGAATTTTATAACGGCCTGGTAAAGGATAAAAATTTTACCATATCAAAGCGTATGACTCCCTACACTTAAGTCCCACTATGTATCTTAGGTGTTAAGGATACAAATATAGTACCTTTTAATCAAGTGTCACTCATAATTGTGATCTATAAGTTGATCTTGACAGGGGTCTGTTAGTACTAGTCCTGTGACAAGTACTTATGAAACTTGGTTACAACCACTTGCATACTTTCATCCAGTGAGAGTCAAACAATCTAATTCATATTAGTCTTACTTCATAATTGCTCCTATAATTATAACCGACTATGAACTTTCAGAAAATAAGATTGTTCGTGGATTAAACATGTTATTAAAGAACACAAGAAATATTAATGTGATGATCATACCCCAGTATATCAAAACATTATGTTATAAATTTTGTTACAATGTTCGAATATCCAAATACTAAATCCAATATCAGTTATAGAATAATAAGGTCATATAGCTGAAGTATGACCACTCATTCTTAGCTTAAAAAGAAAGACTTTATTAATGATTTGACTAAATTTTATTTGTATGGATTCTACGAATACTATCATCTCCATATTTGACTTTACTCTAGGTATAGTTAAATATATTGGAGAATATGATTGGTGTTATTTTGTAACATATAGTCTCTTACGTTTGGCTTGTACCCCATTCCAACTAAATTTACTCTTTATTCCACAATGAAGTCATAATCTCATTATAATTCATAAATATTTATATTTGTTTAGAAATCAGAATCATATGTAGCTCTTTACATGAAGATTTTAGTCTAAACTAATTATCTCATATATATATATATATATATATATATATATATATATATATATATATATATTCTCTTAGTTCTTCTTAAGTACTCTTAAATTGTTCTCATAGTCATCCAATGACTTAATCATGTATTTAATTTGTATCTCATGATATGGAATAAATATGATTCATTTTCCAAGGAATAGAATATACATCATGTCATCTAGCTTAAACCTATGTGCTAGGTCGTTTTCAGACCGACTAAAAAGGTGTCATATGACAATGTCAGGAATTCTCCAAAGGAATCTTATATGTTGACTTCTTTTACGATATTGTTTATTCATGCAAAATAGTTTTAATACTTTCAACATTCATATTTATCTATCTTTATAGATTTACATTCCAAAAATAATTCTTGTTACTCCTAAGTCTTTAATTTTGGAAATGCTTTCCAAGTCAATGGGAAATAACCATTCATAGTCAAAATGTTATTTAAAATGATTAAGTATGTATCATTCATACAAGATTAGGAATATCACTATGCTCCCACTAGTTCTTAGTAACACATATGTTCTTTTCATTTTGATATAAAAGCATACTTTGTATCTTCATTTTAAAAGGACTATTCCAACCTTGAGATGTTTGCTTTATATCCACAAGTGGATCTTAAGCTTTATCTCAAAGCTAAGCTATATATATGTCTTCTAGTAGATGTCTATTAAGAAAAACAGTTTTTCTTGAAATCATTTTTGTCACATCTCATATTAAGAATATGTAGTTATGATAGATAATGTCCTTGTAGATTCAAAACAAACATTGTTCTATAGTACAAGTAATTTATGTTCTAAGCATAATAATGAACAAAACTCTTAGAGTGTAGTTCCAACCTTCTTGTGCTCAGCTGGTTACTCTTCTATAAATATATGCAAGTAAGTTACAAATATTAGATTTAACATTTAAGTACCAAGTACTTGAGTGTTATATGAAAAGTATAACTTCTATCTAGTAGATACTTGAAGTACTAATCTCTTCCAGACTTACTTTTTAGATAAGAGGAGTAATTCATCTTTTAGTGTCTAGTTTCTCCACATAATAAACAACATCCATCTACATGGGTGTTATTGGATTTCTTGGGCTTAAAGATGTTCATTCCATAAAACATGGGCCTCATAGACGACACAAGGTGACTCTTTTCAATCTTACATTATTCCATTGTTTGAAGTAGTTTAAAACAAATATCATTATATTAATGGGAATATTGCTCAACCAGTTATATCAGCAAATATATCTAAATTATCCAAGACATCCTAGAAGTCAGGAATAACTTGTCACACCCCCAAACCGTAACGGCGGAAACGTTCGGGGGAGGAGGACATCATGTTCAATATCATAACAATGCACAATTGTAAAACAAGCAACAACATCAACTATTGCATTTATAATATAGTTAATACAAGTGTGTTCTGAATGTATTTGTAAGACACCGATATATATATATATATATATATATATATCAAGATAAAAGACGAGTCTTGAACATGGTTCGTCTTCTCAAAACCTGGTCCAGTGTACCTGTCTACTGGTGACTTGAGAATACAAGTTATTTTGAAAGAGTAGATTAACATTTAAGCTGGTGTTTGTAGATTAACATAAGTATTTTAGTGTCAAATTTTTGTATAAGTTTGATGAAAGTTTGCAAGTGTTTTGATGTAAATGTTTGTATACTTCCTAGAAACTCCTATATTTTCTACTAAAATGGAAAGTAGCCTTCTAGCAAGACCCAACTGTTCTGTATGTTTGTTCTTTTGTAAAAGTGAGGGTTTTTCCCAAGTATGACTATCATTACCAGAAAATAGTTTACATTATCTTTTATGTGATAAGATCACTATATGAATGTAAGGCAGAATAAAGATGTATAATATTATTATATGTAGTAACTACTAAAGCACTAACTACCTTAAAACCAATTTGTTAATTAAGGATAAAATGTGATAGGATTATAACCATACTGATTGACAAGTATTTAACACTACGAACTGCTGGAGTCGAAATTTATGTGACATTTGTCACCCCTTGGCTTGCCTGCCTGACTATAGCTAACAGTTGGGATGTGGGATTGTCAGTCCCGTATAGATCTATACACACAATGCCCACTCTCCCTCCAGGAGACTCTGGTTACAAAACGCGACATAACAAGTATATTGCTATGCCGTGAAGTAGTATCTCACATTATTGTTATTTATTTTTGTAAAAGGATGTACGTTCCTTTCTGCTCTTGTTATTGTATGTTTCTTCTTGTTCTAGTTATTGTACGTTTGAACTAACTTATGTATGAACTGACTCATGTAAGAACTAACTCATGTAAGTACTGATTCATGTATGTTTCATTGTTATAGAAATAGTAAGTAGTAACCTCCTAAACTATACCTATTATAGTTTACTAGTAAGCTCAGTAATTGAATGACTGATCATGTTTGTAGACCTTTGCTACCGAAAGGTATTGAACTGATTGAAAGTACTTTTATATCTACATACATATACATAATATATATCTAAGATTTAAACGACATTCAGACAAACAACCCATACCCTAAGTCCACATCCAAACAAGGAAAAGGAAATAAATTGAATTATCAGTTCTAAGTCCTTTAAATCTTATTTTTACAACTATATCTATATAAACATGATTTTCACAATATATAAGTTTAAAAGAGTTTTTTTTAAAACATTTAAAGAGTTTATCATATAAAAAGATTTTTAACCATTTGAATGATTATTGATGATTTGATGTTAACTTATAAAAAGGTTTTCAAACAGTTTGTTTGGTAACACAACTTTGAAGTATAAGGAATCTCTTGGTTTGATAGTTATAAATCATATGTGATTGATTTCACAGCTATTTTGTTTTGTACTTGTATCCCCCCCCCCATAAAAGCATTTAAAATCATTAAAAGGTAAATTTAGGGGTATGAAGTCACTTGTAGAGAGTGATTCGAATGTAAGATCGATATAGGATGCTAAATATGCCAAGTGAAGTCTCGAGCACAAACGGATCCTATTGAGCATATAATGACAAATATATGTGTATAATTAGTGTATATAACAACTAATCATGTAAGGGATCAACCTTAGGTACTAGGAAACACTTGGAATGAAGTGTTACAATCACATATGATTGTATGAAAGGGTGTTTACGGCCACACAAGGATGTGTTCATGGCCAAGGAGTGTTCAAGACCAGACATGAAGTGTTTACGACCCTATGCTTGATCCTATGAAGGGTTTACGACATAGGTTGAAGGGTTCACGGCCACCACATGAACTAAGAAGGGTTTACAGCCCTAACAAGATTAGTGGAAGGGTTTACGGCCACATGAAGGGTTCACGGCTGTGAATCTCTTGAAGATGATGCTTAAAAGGTGTTTGTTACATGGGGATTCAAGAGCTCCTAATGGATAACAAGTATATGGAAAGGATACTTACGTTTTGGAAGCTTATAGGTGATTACGACCCAAAGAACAAGTGTGTGTTCTTGGTGATTTGAAGATCTAAACCCAAACGAGATGAATTCATGGATGAAATCATAGGGTTTCACTTAAATAAGAAGGATATCAAGAAAGAATGGAAGAATCACTTACACTTTTGAATATCAAGGATGATTTCCTTGATGATACTTTAGAGAGTTTGAGTGTTCTTGACTTGATGATGTGAGAAATGAAGAATAATGAAGGAATTCTATACTAGTAGGAAGGGGTTTACAGCCAAGCTTGGGTTTACGGCCGTAAACTTACCTTGGGCCGTAAACATCCCTTGATGGATGATCTTGGCTCAATTTGAAACTCATAAATTCCTTACTCACAATTTATAGAATTAAGTCCTAAGTGTACAAAGCTAAAAACTTCTAGAATAACCCTTAGCAAGGCTAACAGGTAACAAAAACTAGTCCGACTTTTGATTGAGTTGAATGGATTTACAAGATAGAAATTTCGGGTTGTCTCATAACTATTCCTAGTGTGATGTTAGAAGAATCTTGAGCATCACAATGATACCTTTACTAGGTATCATGTTAAGTTCTATTTCTTAAAGCAATTTGTATAGCACTAGGACCTTTTAGTGTATACAATTTCACATCTCTCACGAGATTGTATCTCAAGACATGGACCCATTCATTGAAGCTGTATCTATTGAATGATATTGTTTTATCAAGTCATTTAAAGAAAATGATAATTCATAGTAATGAGAGTGGATAATTTATATCGACACAACTTTAACAATATTCATTTAGTATTTTCAATATTTAATCTTTTATAATTAATACCATTTTGGTTTCCCAGGACATTAATTATCAAAGTGTAGGATCCAAGTTAAAAAACAAATAAATTGTTAGGTATCCTTTACCCCATTCATTTGAATTCAACACAGTAGATATATATATATATATATATATATATATATATATATATATATATATATATATATATATCAATTATATTCGACTATATAATTCCGAGATTTATTGGATCGCTAATAACAAATTTAATTAGACATGCTTGATCCTACCTATGCCTTGGAACTCTCTTGCTTAGGTATCCTTTATCAAAAAAACTTTCCAACCAAATCATCCAATTTGAAAAACTTGTGAAATCGGCCTATAACGTGGTTATAGAAATCTCAAAAATACACCGACCAACAAAAGATAACACTAAGCGGTTAGGTATCATTTATCCCACTAGTGTATAGAAGAGATGTGTGAGTACTCTTTAAAAAAGGATTGCATATATTTGTGGTTTGTAAGGGATCTTTGATGTTTCTATAATTCTAGTTTCAAAAAGATATAATATCATGGTTATTGCATGCATCCAATAAACCATGGTATATGTAATGTCCCATTTTCACATCAAATTTATTCATTTATAGTTAAGGTCAAACTATTCATCTTTTTAGAATACAAGTTAAGAATACCATTTGTTGCAAGGTACATTCTTTAAATTTAGAGTATTATAGTAAACGCGAAATGTTCGTTGCAGTAGATGAATTTTTAAAGACACGCCTTTGCCTTCTCACGATAACCGATGATACTTGAAAATAATAATATTTGGGTAAGCATGAAGCTTAGTGGGTTTCCAAAAAATACCGCACACAACAAAACATATACAAGCATCCATACTGGGCCCACAATCATCAAACTGGATTGCCCTGGGTATGTTGGCGTGCCACCTCAAACCAATCGCTCTTACAGAGCCTTCGTGCCTACAAATTCTAGCTGGCCCGCCCCTGGTCTCTTGTTCTACACCAGACATCAAGACCGCCTCAACCTCATCCACCATCATATGCCGATATATCAACAAACAAGATATCAAGTAGGCGTATAATACATGTAATTATAAATCAGAGAACTCACTACCACCTACTATACCCCTCACAACACACTTCTCCACCACTAGCTAATCTCCATGGAATGCATATCCATAAGTAAACAGAGGTCAGATAGCCACCCAGACAAATTATCTTACTCTAGAGCGACAACCAAACAAAGAGTATGCAAGAAAGCCTAGATCAAGAGTTCTCAGGCTATCCTACATGACTACATACAACCCATAGAGCACTCCACTAGACGATTACCAACCTACTGCTACATTAACCAGCATACCACTACTACTACATCCTAACACCTATGGATATATATATATATATATATATACACACACTCACACATATATATATATATATATATATATCAAATCACTATAACACAACAACATCCTATACACAAGGATACACAACCAACTAAGGAATGCATAACCATATGCACCCAGAGGTGAGATAGACACCCGAACATATGATCATACTCTAGAGCCACAACTAAACAAGGAACATACAATAAAGCCTAGATCAAGAGTCCTCAGTCTATCCTATGTGACTACGTATAGTCCGAAGGGCATCCCTCTAAGAAAAGATAACCAAAACTAGTCGGCCGAGATTGGTTCCTTTGACCCATGGGTACAATCAAGAAAACTTACTTCAATTGAAGAGCCCAAAAACACAGCGACTCGCTCCGCTTTCTACACTATTTTTTCCTGCGAATCTACTAACACCAAAAAAGTCGAATCCTAATCAATAGTCTAAAAACCCTTAGATTTGATCCAAAGTCAAACTTGGTCAAAAAGTCAATGATCAACGGTCTATGAAATTTAAAGTCAACTTCATCAGGATTACGCCATGCGTAATTAATCCATGCGTTGCGTAGTGGTATGGAACCTGTACTCAGAGTACGCCCTACATACTTTGCTGTTAAGGCAATTCCACTTTTAGTTGTTAATCCATAAAGACCAACCATCTATTGGTCAAATACGGTCCTAATAAACGTCTAGAGTGATAAATTTACTAACTTTATGCCTTTGCATGGATTAAAAGAGAACAATACCAAATATCAAGTCCAAAACATACCCCAATGCCAAAATACTTATGCGTGTAAGGATAAGAGTGACCAAGCTCCCATTTTGATTACTCTACAAGCTCATAAATGCAAGAAAATGCCACTCATGAGGTCAGGAACAACTTATATTCACTAGACCCAAGATCAATGGACAAAAAGCTCATAAAAATCATAACAAGCTAGATCTCTCTAATGAATCATTAAGGTTTAAGGTTTATACCTTCTCGAGGATTTTGATTAAGAGTAGAGTCTAGATCTACTAGCTTTGGACTCCCCAAGCATGCCTTTAATGTTCTCCTTCTTCACCAAACACACTAGAAAACATTCAAATGCCTCAAAATCCTCACAAGAAGGCTAGGGTTTCAAGTTAGAGGCTCAAGAGGGTGGAGGCTGATGATAAAAAGGACTCCAAAGGGTTAGTTGAAGGGTTTTGAGCATTCTAACACTCCTATGGTGTACATGAAACCGTAGATGCTTTGGATCTATGTTTTCTCTTATTATACATGCAATATTGTTTCCAAAGCATTAAGCCTACAACTAGCATACAAATGACATAAGCATCATAGAAATGAGTTATAGAATTACCTCTTTGTTGTAGCTTGTAGATTTGCGTTTAAGAGCTTAGCACCATAGTATGAATGCCTCAAATGGAATCACAACACACCTACAACAAAGGATCACATTTGATACAGTTTCTTGCATACAAGTCGACTGATATGAACTCATAGAACATTACAGTGTCTAGTGGCCAATTTTGGATGTGTTGAGAGGAAAAATTGAGAAACACACTTGAACAAACGTTAGTACAAGTAGTATTGAGGAATAAAGTTTAACTCAAAGGATCATAAAGCTCAACAATAATAAGTTAAAGATTAGATAGTTAGATAAGTAGATAGTTAGGTGCCGAAATATAAATGACAACAAGTATTATATCAAGTATACACTTAAGTTGATTCTTAACAAGGATTATGATCAATACAAGTTAGTGAGTGCGATCAATATTAGTGATGAAGTCAAGAATGACTTGCTCCGAAGAGAGATTACAATCAGAAATTCTGAAGATGCTTGAAGATGTGAGAGTAAGAAGATAGTAGGGAGATAGTAAGATAAGATATGAGATTCAAGAGACGTGTTTTTTCATTCAAAAAGAGAACTCTATTTATAGATTCTTGAAGGATACAAGTTCTATCTATTTTAAAGTGGCCATGCAAGGCACACTGGGCAAAGAGATGTAAAGACAAAAGTGAACAGACAAAACTAAAGCTATGTAGTAAGATGAAGATTGCGTATGTGATTCTTGATTGCGGCTGAGATAGTGATTGTAGATCTGGAGATGGCTTCAGATTTTTAAAGTTTAAGAAGGTCACTTATATGTTTCAAAAATTTCCTCCTAAGTGACCTCTTTAACTTCTCATCTGTTGAGCTTTAGAAATTTGACCAGCAGCCACCAGAACTTCCTTACTTCAATCAGCCAGTTTCTTCTTCGAGTGATCTCAAATTTAACTTCCTCTGTTGGGTGTTTACATCTTTGCACCGAAGTCAAGATGACTTCGAATTGCCTTCGAGTTAGGCAGTGCATCGCTAAGATAGGGAAAAAATATTTCACTTTGCTATTTACCCTTTTGAATATAAGACCCAATTCTAGAAAGCTGGTTGCACCCAAGGATGGTTCTTCACATCCTTCAGTAAGGATGGGTGCAGACTCAAGTGTAGGAAGATTAAACTTTTGATCCATGGTAAGGTGAATGTCTGCATCCAGTTTCCCAAAGTCGCATACAATGCTCTTGAGATATTCGCATGCTCTTTCAAAGGGTATCTTCATTGTTGAGTATTTTTCTTTTTCAGATTTGAATTAAAACACCCTAGCAATGAGAAAATCTTCCTCAGGATTCATAAAAGGAAAGTCCGCCTGATTCCAGATGTAATCACACCCTCTTCTAGTTAGTGTATACTGAATGAACCCAACCTTCATGAATTTGCGAATCTTGTAGTTTTTGACACTTCGTTAGGCCTGTCACATGACCATATGCTCTTAAATTTGGATCCATGTTTTCCATAAAATTTGTTCAATATTTCAAACTCCAGAGGAAGCCTTTATTCATCAGGGAGGGTTAGGTCGAGTCGCTTAAAAACCGTGAAAAGCATGGCATTCGAGGAAATGGGAATGTCCCTGTAGTCATCGTCCTGGAGCCTGTGGGTTGGATTGAACCATGAGTTAATAAGGTTTTCATCCTTGGTAGTGTCGAACCCATGGTCTCTCCATATCTGCTATGCAAACTTGGAAGCTTTCCAATCACGATTCCTTTGTTCCATTGCGGGGAGTCTTCTTCATGCTCTGATGACATCGTTGGAGCTAAGTTTTTGACATGGGGAGGAGTTTTTTGGCGAGGAGGCGATTCTGGCTTTTTATGCACTTTTTGATTATGAGGATGAGATCAAGAAGGTAATAGAGTCTTCTGTTTGGGAGATGGTTGTATAGAAGGAACTTTTTGTTGAGGACTTGGACTAACTCGAATGGGAGTTGGATGCTGATGAGATAGTTGATAAGAGAGTTGATCTGTATTGCGGTCTTCACTTCCCCCTAATGAGGAATGAACACTTGGTTCTTCCTCAATCCATTGTTTAAGACCGTCAATCTTGGCAATGACATCGTTGAAGTGGGCTTGGATTGAATCACCAAGTTGCTGATCGTTGGGAATTACGGTTTTGAAGAGCAGAGTGTGGATGTCCTTTGTTAACTTCAGAATCTCTTGGCCATGATCATTGGAAGAAAAGGATCGTCGGAGGCTGTTGATAGTTGATTGAAGAACAGAAATAGCAGACTCATAAGCATTGTGAGTTTCCTCAACAAGATTTGTAGAATGATCATTTTGATCCGCAATGGCCGATAGAAGTTCCTTCTTGATTGTAGATACCTCAGTGATGAGTTTCTCCGCAGTGGTGCTGAACTGTGTATGATCAGCCTTTCTATTTGTATCCAGAGTTCGGATACCCATCTCGACCTTGAGAGAGATCCTCTCAACAGCTAGCCTCTCTCTGGCTTAAAGACGTTCAATGAGTTTGATGAGGGTTTCTGTACCAGGAGTGTCTTGCGGTTGGGTAGACTTCACAGCAACCAAAAATTGAGCAACCTTTGCTTGTAGGTTTAGAAACTCTTTGCGAGATACAACCATTTTCTTTTTCTTTTTATGTTTAGGTTTGGAGGTGTAGTACTATGAACCACTGGAAGAATCTTCATCAAAAATCATCATAAAGTCATCTGAACCTGGATGTTGATTGACTTCGGTCATGTCTAAGTCAGCAAAGCCAAATGTAGGTGCGGAGCTGACTTGGATTGCGGGGCCATCATCTTGAAAGTCTTGAACTTGTGTTGGAGGGGGATGGGATGGACCTTCACCATGGTTAAGAGCTTGAGCCCTTTGGAGTGTTTTAGCCATAGAGAGCATCCAATCTTGAACTTTGGAGATGGTGGCAACAGTATTGGCGTTGTTAATTGCATCAGCCCAATATTTTGCTACTGTCTAGATCTTCTACTCTTTCTGTTGTTGTTGCTTAGTCTATTGATCCTTCCAGGCTTGGAATTGTTGGATTAATGTCTAAGTCCATAACTATATTTGGTAAGACTTGACCCGACCCGACATGGTCCATTTGGGTTGCATACCATCATGCACTTGGATGAGAGAAATAAGACACTTATGGTTATTAATATATTATAAGTTCTAGTATATTAATAATAAGAATAATAAGATTATTTAATTAGTATTGATCAAGAATTAATCTAGGATTAATTAAGTGATCAAAAGAAGACTAATTAAATATATGGGTTGATTGTGTAAATCATCCATACTTGTATAGTGGGCTAATGCTCCATGGATAATCAAGTTGGGCTAAAACCCATAGGATGGTCCATGGATGCTCCATGGTGTATTTGTACCCATGGATCCAAGGAAATGGAAAGTCATGACAATTAGGGTTTACCCTAATTGTAACACTATATAAAGATCTTATTCTTGACAAAATTGGTGACTAGAATCACACTAGTGTGTGAAGTGAAAGGGCTAGCCGATTTTGATGAGTGTAGAATTCTCTCAAGTCATTCCAAGTGTTTTGATGATTGTGATTCCATTTGAGGTGTCACACTTGGGGCACTAGGCACTCAAGCTTCATGAAGACTTTCTACATCAAAGAGGTATGTATTCTATCTTGCTATAGTTATTGTTTTGTATGCTAAATTAGGATAATACCTTGGAAGTTCTTATTTGCATGTATAATAGAGAAAACATAGATCCAAGATATTTAGGGTTGCATGTACACTTAGGAGTGTTAGAATGCTCAAAAACCCAATAGTGGTATCAGAGCCTAGACTTGTTTTCTTGTTATACCTGCAATAGAAGCTGAAAAAACGAATCTGGTGCTGTCTGGCCATCAGACTCGGCGAGTCCATCAGGAGACTCGGCGAGTCCATGCCTAAAAGGTGATCAATTCGATCCAACTCGCCGAGTTTGTTCATGCACTCGACGAGTTGGACCCCCAGACAGCATATTTTCGAGTTTTTTTGGCTAGAAATGGACTAGGAACATTACCCTAAGTTGTTTTTGATCTTATAAACTTGTTTTTGATGTGGTAATGTTCATGCTAATCCATTTTCAAAGAGATAATTGTCAATAGATTCATGTTTTGTATTAGTTTAAGGTTTAGACTAATTACATGAAAAAGTTTGATTTGAATTATCTTGTTCTTATGAGTTGCTTAGATTAATAGAAATGTTGAGTGAAAATAGTTGTTTTCAATCCATTTTAATCTAAGAGTTGAGTATAAAATGTGTTTGTGTAACTTGTCCTCAAGTTACATGAAGAGTCACATTAAAGACTCATAAAATTCATAAGAGTTGGCAATGGTTACAAAATGAAGAGTCTTGTGTCATTGAATAATTTTTATGACTCCATAACTTGTCCTCAAGTTATGGAAGTTCAAGAGTCACTTCATTAAAGAAAAATATGTAACCATAATTAAATCCATAAGTTATAAAATAAAGGAAAAAGTTACTTCTTTTATTAGTTTAAAGTCTTCCATAACTTGTCCTCAAGTTATGGAACTTGAAGAGTTTTTGGATTAAAACTACTTTAAACACATAAGTTATGGAATTAATTTGTTTTGAATAGTTTCAAAACTTGCCCTCAAGTTTTGGAATTTGAAAAGTTTTCAAGTATGAATACTTTAATTCCAAGTTAGCCCTTAGAATTTTAAAAGTTAAAATTCAACCCTTATACTTTATAATATTATAAGATAATAATATATATATATGTATAAGAGTAAAGTCAGTCTTACCGCTAGTACGCCTCATTCACGAAGCCGGTCTATAAGGTGGGTATAAGGTTGTTGCCTATAAAATGGCAACTTAATGGGTGTCCACTCTCACCCACCGCTTGCTTGACTGGTGGAGGATCGTTAGCCGAACGGGTTTGACAGGACTAGAATTCTCCCTTCATTAAAAGTATTAATGAAAATACTAAGTAACTAAACTCTTAATAGAACCCAATCTTAGTTACTTAGAAAAAAAAATGTGAATAAGGTGCTAACCCATGAAATTACACTTTACACTTTGTCTAAGTCGTTAGTGGAGCGTGTGTGGTTAACCGGCACACTAACTTGGACTTAACAAGGTAGGTAAAGGGTGACTTAATATTTATCATAGTATCGATGGAGCGTGTGTGGTTAACCGGCACATCGATTGAGGGGTAATTTATTAAGGGTACCAAGTGATTTGCATGGTTACTTCACACCTTGTTTTCTGATCCTCGGCATCCCAGTCACAAAACCTAAAGGGCACACTCGAGATTGAAACATGCCTTTGAAAAGTTCAATGAATCTCAAAGATCTAGGAGTTTCAAAACCAATTAAAACCTAATAATACATTTCGTTTATCTTGGTGGAAATTGGTGAATCGTCATTCACCTACCTTCAAATATTTTATAGCTTGGATTACGGCATACCTCTTCTAAGTTATAAAATAGTTTGTTGGGTCCTAGCCTTAATATTTCATTTTGGTGTCATATTAAGGACTTAAAATCAACTATCTTGAATATCTCCCAAAAGATGTCTGGTTTAGACACCTATGATCTTCCGAATCTCTTGAAACAAGGTTTCCTAATGAAGATGACGTCCCAGGGATATGATACTTCTTTCTCCTCCTCCAATTATTCTCCCCAACCCACAAGTTTTTGAAAAGTTTAAGGTCACTCAAGCCCTATTGGCAAGGCAAGGTCTAGGTGTGAGCACATCTTGGAGATGTAGTCACATATTGACAAGCCGGGAGAGTTGGGTGTCAAAGTCTTGAGAAAGTTGGTGGTTCAATCACTTTCTAAGTCACATAGTGAGTTCCTTTGGGACACCTATGAAACAGACTATGGCAAGACCCTTAACGATCTTATCTATTTGCTAAGATCAACTTCCTAAAACTTTATGGACATTGACAATGATGACATTGGATATCCAGTAAAGCATTCTCTTCCCAATGGAAAGGGATCGGCCATAGTCAACTCGGTTGACCAAATGGTAAAGAGAAAAGCTAAGTCTGTGATAGTCTCGTGTACCATTATCAAAGGGTCCATATGTTTGTATTGCCAAAGAAAGGGGCATTGGTTGCGAAGCTGCCAAATTTACCTAAGGATGTTAAAGTCAATAAGTTTGACTCTACTTCAGGTAAATTCCACTATCTAACTCTGTTAAGTTTCTATTCTGAGATTCTTGATACATGATGTGACTGGGTCACATGGTGATGTTTTAAGAATCAAAGAAAAGTGAAGAAACTTAAAGAAAGAATATGCTGAATCTGATCGCATAGATGGATTTCTATCGCATAGTTTGAAAAATCGGATTCTTGAGCTACTTCTTAGGAGTTATGATATATTGCTTAGGAATAGATAACAACAAGTTTTCATGTGCTTATGGATTGTAAGGATAAGTTTTTTCCGCAAAGTTTTAAAATAAAAGAAAAATTTTTGATTTTATTTATTTTAAAAATATCCTTACAATGGCATTTGAGGAAAAAATTGTTGCTTATGTGATTCCATTAAGAGCAAAAGTGGAAATATGAAATTGATTCTTTCATTTGTGGTAATGTCTAGGTTACCAAATAAGGAAAGATTCTCATCACCCAAGTTTCAATTGGACCGAAACTTGGAATCATGCAAGTTGTGTAGCATGATGAATGAGAACTTTCAAGTTTTGGAAAATTAAGACTAATTACTTATTCACATGGATGTGTGAGTCAAGTAAAGGACTAAGGGATCGAGTACACATTCTTGTGCACTGGTCAAGTCCACCACAAAAAGATTGATAAAACTATTCGTCATAGTTTACTAAAGCACAGTAAATATGATTATACTTACAAGCTTAAGTGTAATTCTGAGACATTGGAAAAAGGTTCCAATGTATGGCAGAGCGAATAAGAAGAATCAAATTAGGCAGAAGGATAAAAGTTTCTCAAATCTGAAAAGATGGGAGAGTACTTTAGTATCAGTTTTGTGTTCATCTTAATGATTAAGAAACCATAGCACAATTAGTTCTCTAAGGAAATCTTAGTGCATTCTTATGACTAAGAAGAGGGATCTTGAATTGTTGAAATGGTTAAATCAAGAAGATGAGTCATACTTCGTTCCAATACAAGTCTTAGAGTCATACTCCAAGATTGTAACTTGAGTGACATGTCTTAAAGAAGGTTTAAAACACTTGTCAAATGTAAGAGTAAAAGTTTTCTACTCTTGTACATTTGAAATTGGTAAATTGTGATGTTTTGGATAAAAAAAAGACCAACTTAGGCCAATTGTGTGAAGTGTGTGTCTTGATTAGAATCCACACTATCTCTTGGATATTTGACAAGGGAGTCTTATAGGTCAAGAGGACAGTGGGAGTCTTAAAGGTCTTGAAAGTCTCAAGAACTAATCAAGAATAAAACCTGAAGTTCTTCACTAGCACACGACTTGAGGTTTATAACCTATCGTGTTGACTTATTCTGTGCCCATTCCAGTTAAAGTTGGCTTTGCATATGAGTTCTTAGAGTTCTCAATTGGTTGCACAACAACTTGGAAGCAATGGTAGGCCCTTGAGCTGCCAGGTGGCAAGAAATTAAGATTGAGTTCAATCCATATTAGTTTGGATTTGTTATTATCCTTGTCTTGTGACTATGGTTATGACAATTCACATGGATAAGAACACATACACCAGCAAATCTAAGTGTCATAAGGTTTCTCTCCGATTCATGAAAATGATGGTGAGGAAAAACTTTCACTAAGTAGATTTTAGCTAGATAGCAATTGTGATATTTGCATTCTCAAAGTCGTTAGTGGAGCGCGTGTGGTTAACCGGCACACTAACATGGACTTGTGAGGAGTGGCAAAAAGGTCTAAACATTATGATTACGGCATCCCTCTTCATAATTGTTTAGATACACAAGTGTGCTATCTAAGGGAAGGTGTATGATTTTGATAAAGTCTTATCAAAACAATCTAGTATCAGAAATCTGAACTTTGGTAAGAAAGTCAGCTGATTTCTGAGTACATGTCAAAGCTAGTGGGAGCATAAGTGTTATGCTAATAATCATCATGATAGTGGGAGCATGATAATTATGTTAAGTATTGCAAGCTAGCAATGTTAATTATAGAAAACAAAAGTTTCAATTGGGAAAGAGTTGTTTTGCTATAATTAAGGGAGAGGAAATTATACTTCATCTCAAATCTATAAGCTTAGATTGTGAGGTTTTAATCATTTAGTCAAGGAAATATATATGAATTTCATGTTGGAATGGCTCAACATAAGGAAATTCTGTATATGGGTCCATTATTTGTGTTCTAAAATTCGATTATGATTACGGCATCCCTTTTCATAATCTGAATTATGAGAACTTGGCAAATTGAAATGGACATATTATAGCAAAAGACTAGTTTAGTCTTTATGTGAGACATCATGAATCGTGTCCCATATGCTTCAGATATAGGATCGATTACATGTGCTATAATCATCCGTTCTAAAATTTTCCAAATGCCTAGGGCATTAAGAAGGGAAAAGGTTTAGAACTGGATATGACTAAAAGGATTAAACAATTGTCGAGAACAATCTAAGGTTTACCAAAGATTGGTTACTCAAAGACAATTAGAAGTATAGTGATAATTCTGGAAGGACCATATTGACATAATCTGTAAGGAGGCAACTCTTGTTCAGAAGTGATAGTTAAAATGGAATCTGGAAATGTTTCAAAGTTCGAATTTTCAATCTGTGTAAGATTAAGGAAACTTAATGCAAGAAGGATGTTTCCAAGGAGTTGATCTCCTTTGGAATACTCTGTAATGATTGTTGCCAAGTCTTTATGACTTTGTGCATAATCATTACAAGAGGATCAATGCATATAAGTTTAGAATCTGACAGATTCCAGTAAATGGCATGAATTTGGAATTCTTGCATTTGCAGTAAGGATTTGGGAGTGTGAAAAAAGAATCATTGAAGTTATGTTCAATTGATCTAGTTCACAAAGTAAGGATCATAGACAAACATAGTATGCATACTTGGTGTATGGCATGACTAGTGTTTGAGAAAAACATAGTGTACATGCTTGGAGCATGGGACAACTATTGTTTTAAATTCAAGATTAAAGTTGATAGCTGAAACAGTATACAATGAATAATGTGTAATCATATGGTGATAAATAAAAGGTGTTTTATTTATATTCATAAGTTCTGAGACCATATTGGATTCAATTATTGTGTTTCACTTTGCATGTTTTGACTTCCCGAATAAACTGGGTTATTCTTCCGGAATGACTAAGTTATTCAAACCATCCACAGTCGGTCATATGTTGGAAGTAGATATGAATTAAGACTGTCATGATGGGTTGTAGAGGTCTAAGGTGTTGGACAAGGCTACAGCAATCATGAGTGCTCATAAGTTCTGAGTATTGGATTCAACCCGCGCTCATTGGAATCACTTCATGGATTTTATCACGAGTGATCATGAGACGATAATATCTTATATTCTTCAAACCTAGAGATATGAGTTGTTACTATGAGTTGATAGTACATTGATTGCACGAAACCACATTTGGTAACTCGGTGCTATAAAACGTGTTTTTGTGTATGATTCAACAAGTAGTAGAACAAGCCATATGAGTCGAAGTTTATCCGTTCCTTTTACCTTCGGGATAAAAGCGATATCTGTGGGCCCCTCGATGATTTGATGATGACAAATGGAAGTGCTCGGCCGGGCCAGGACTGATTTGATTTGTTCAATTAGTCAGTCGTCATAAATCGGAAATCGGGAAACAACAAATGGACAGAGAGAATGATTATAATCCATGTCTCAGTCCATATGATATCTAGAATGGAGGAATATATGATCCCTTATCTAATGGACAAGTCACTGACAAAGGTCAGAGTTTATCTACAAGGTTAGAGTTCGACAGAAGCTTTTGAGAGCTACGATTGCCAGTTGGTTCCTGAAGTCATACGCAATAATAGTTTTAGACTTATCCAAGTGGGAGACTGTTGGATTAATGTCTAAGTCCATAACTATATTTGGTAAGACTTGACCCGACCCGGCATGGTCCATTTGGGTTGCATACCATCATGCACTTGGATGAGAGAAATAAGACACTTATGGTTATTAATATATTATAAGTTCTAGTATATTAATAATAAGAATAATAAGATTATTTAATTAGTATTGATCAAGAATTAATCTAGGATTAATTAAGTGATCAAAAGAAGACTAATTAAATATATGGGTTGATTGTGTAAATCATCCATACTTGTATAGTGGGCTAATGCTCCATGGATAATCAAGTTGGGCTAAAACCCATAGGATGGTCCATGGATGCTCCATGGTGTATTTGTACCCATGGATCCAAGGAAATGGAAAGTCATGACAATTAGGGTTTACCCTAATTGTAACACTATATAAAGATCTTATTCTTGACAAAATTGGTGACTAGAATCACACTAGTGTGTGAAGTGAAAGGGCTAGCCGATTTTGATGAGTGTAGAATTCTCTCAAGTCATTCCAAGTGTTTTGATGATTGTGATTCCATTTGAGGTGTCACACTTGGGGCACTAGGCACTCAAGCTTCATGAAGACTTTCTACATCAAAGAGGTATGTATTCTATCTTGCTATAGTTATTGTTTTGTATGCTAAATTAGGATAATACCTTGGAAGTTCTTATTTGCATGTATAATAGAGAAAACATAGATCCAAGGTATTTAGGGTTGCATGTACACTTAGGAGTGTTAGAATGCTCAAAAACCCAACAGGAATGCCCTATGAAAAGCTGCATACTTTTTGACTTCGGATTTAGTAGATGGTTTATACTAAATCCAAGAGTCGTCAGAGTCATATTGTTCAATTCCTTGAAGTCGCACCGAGGTGTCTCTCGGGTTCTTGGATCCTTGCATATTTATGCTCACCGTACCTATCCCACCTATTTTTAAGGTAAGAAGAATAGGATTTCCTAAGCTTTCTCGGTCTCCTTGACCCGTAGTCAAGTGTCGCCTCGGCTCGGTTCTAGCATGGGTTGAAGAATCACCATGCGGATGGTAAGGTGTATCGAGTGTTTGGATAACTGAATCATGTATGGAGCACGACTCCTGTTCCTGAAAGAAATGAAGACCAGAAGCCCTGGAGACCGAAGGGTGTTTTGAACAAAGTGAATCCCTTTGGGATTCATTCAGGGCCGAGTCTCCGCTTGAAGATGAAACAAACACACCTGCTGTGTCCGTGTAGCTAGAGAGGGTTGTACATAATAGGTTTGCAGGAACCTCAAGGACTACCAGAACCTTTTGAGAGGCTGCGATATCAGTCTGGATACGCATTTGGCTAGAACTGGGGCTAGTCCTTTGTTTTTTGAGAGCTAGAATAGGACCTGAGTCACTATCATACTCTTAAACATTGATAGTGTGACAACCCGAAATTTCCATTCGGTCAAACCCTAAAAGTCAACCACTTCGTATCATAAGTTAAAGTCATTATTTCTTATTTTCAAGAAATATAAGGTTCGTTTGATTATTTTAATATTATTTTTAAACGAACGGGTGAAACAAAGTGCCGTCTTGGGTTTTGAATTTTAAAAACCGCAAACACCTCGCGTCTTAGAAATTGCCGACCAAACTTTTATGTTTTGGTTGAAAAATCACCCAAAAATCGTGAACTCATACCTATGTATGTGTTTACTCCCCAAAAACTAGCCATTTGTGTTTACTCCCCGTTTTCTAAAAGAGTAAACTCAAAACTCTCTCAAGTATCATCCTAGTTTTTGTTCTAGATCTTCAAAATAGTAAGTGTTCTAACCCTTTCAAGTTAGTATATCACTTAAGCTAGTGATTGTACATCCTTTAATCCATTCATTTATGTGTTTTGACTAGTTTTTCCAAAACACCAAGAACACCAAGAACATACACTAATGTTTTTGGACTTAAAGTTCATTTCAAGCTTCCATAATGTAAGTACTTCTATCCTAGGGTCATTTTAAGCTATCTATACATGTTTATACCAATTAAAAGTCCCAAGAACACAAAGAACAAGGTGTTCATGGTTTTGGGAGGCTCCCAAAACCGTAAACACCAAATATAGTGCCTTAGGGTGCTTTAGAGTGTCTAGATGCTTCACAATGCCTTAGGGACTTCTCTAGATCCATCCTTGATGAGTGTATCACACAAAAAGCACCAAAATCATATATTTTTATGTGTTTACGGTTTGGGGATCTCCCAAAACCGTAAACACCTCAAATGTTGTGTAAATGTCCCATAAATGGCCCATGGTTGTTCCTTATGGCTAGAATCTAACCTAGACTAGTGCCATGTTTGAGCTAAGGACTTGAAAACCGCCAAATACCAAACTTAGGAGTTTAAGGTAGTAAACTCATGAGTTTAAGGTAGTAAACTCATGGAGAAATGGTCCTTAGACCGTAAAGTCCACTTAGGAGTGTTTTGATGCCACACAACACTTCCTAAGGCTAAATCATGAAGTAGGAATGCTTGGAATAGCTTAGAAGACTTCAAACCAACAAATGGTCATAAAGTGTAGAGTTTACGACTATAACCCCTTGAGTTTACTACCGTAAACTCCTTGGGTAACGGTCATGAAAACCGTAAACTCCAAGGGAGTTTACCCTTGAACCCCAAACACACTAGCCTTTCCCTACAACACTTAGATGCAACCCTTGAGACTTATAACACTTGTATAAAGTGTTTAGCGTGTCCTAGAGTGTCTTAACTTTGTTTATTGGTTGTTTAAAGACTAACTGTGTATATACATATATCCTTATATGTTATTAGGATCTTTGTGCGTGTCTAAGTCTTCACTTGACACCAAGCACTTATCCGACACTTCCTTCCGGTCCACTTACTATAGGTGAGTTCATACCCCTTTAATCAATGTTTTAACTATTTTTAAATGTTTTATGGGGGGATACAAGTAGAATTATGCTAATTATTATATCAATCACATGTGATTAATAAGCAACATTCAAATGATTGGCTACTCATTATCCGTTTTACCAAACAGTTCCCTTCAAATGTTTTCATAAGCATTTTATATGTTTAAAACTCCATATTAAACTGTTCATTTTACTCCGTATGTTACATTTCAAACTTATTTACAATTGTGTTTCAAACAAATGTTTCCTTATACTTAAACTGTTTTATCAAATCCATGCCTTCAAACTGTTGTATAGATTGACATCAAGTCGATCTTTTCTTAAGATAATAATTATGTTCAAAGGTTTTACAAAACATATTTATGCTTTTATATTATAAGTTGCATGCCTCTATATGTATAGTTATATAAGACATGTTTAAAAGACTTAGGAAGGCTATCCACCCTATTTCCTTTTCGCGCTTTAGATGTGGTCTGGTGGGGTATCGGGTACTCATCCGAAGGTCGTTTAAATATTAGTTATATAACATATGTACATATATAGTCATAAAGGCCCTTCCAGTTCATCCCATGCCCTTGGGTAGCAAGGGTATACATCCATGTCCATACGTACCAGTTAGATTATTAGGAAACTACCATATGGGTAGTTTAGGAAGATACTAGAACTATTACTAGAATGTGATATCATACAATGAGTCAGTTCAATCATGAGTCAATACTTGCTAGATAGAGAGAACATACATTACTATGAGTACATATATAACTATACTAGGAGAAGAACATATACAACTATACTAGAGGAAGAACATATACAACTATACTAGAGGAAGAGCATATACAACTATATTAGAGGAAGAACATATACAACTATACTAGAGGAAGAACATATACAACTATACTAGAAAGAGAACATATACAACTATACTAGAAGGAGAACATATACAACTATACTAGAACGAGTAACATTACATTACATATACATGAATACGTTAACCATTGTGATCTGAATCGGAGCATGAATTCAATGTCATGGCCTGTGTTGTAGCCAGAGTCTCTTGAAGGGAGAGCGTGAGTTTGCGTATAGATCTATACTGGATTGACTATCCTACACCTTGCTGATAGCTACAGCCGGACCTATAGGTCTACAGGTGCCAAACATCATTTCTTTTTACGACCTAACTTTTGTCGTTGTTACCAGTCGATAGTATGATACAATTAATCACATGATACCTTAATAAAAATCCGGTTTAAGGTAGTTAGTACAGCAGTAGTTCCTATAATACAACACTACAGTACTACATTAATTTCCCCTTTTCATATATTTAGTGATCATTTCACTTAAACATTAAATGTAAAAACTATATTTTGTTAATGATAGTTACATTTGGGAAAATTACACACTTTTACAAGAAACGGACATTTAGAACAGTTAAGTCTTGTTAGAAGACTACATTGAGAACAATTAGGTCTTGGTAGAAGACACCCTTTATATAATGTAGGAATCATAGGGATTTCTAGGGTTTTTCAAACGTTTACAGTTGTTTTACAAACATTTTTACACTTACCGCTCATATACATTTTCCATACTTACAGTTCATATACATTTTCAATACTTACAATTCATATACATACAAATTCTTACATACAAATTAAGACACTAAAATACTTATGATCTCACCAGCTTCAAAGCTGATACTCGCTTTCAATATTACTTGTATCCTCAGGTCATCATAGACAGGTACCAATGCAAGGTTTAGGGAAGACGGAGCTCGTTCAAGACTCATCTTTCATTTTGATTTATGCTTTAGTGTTTATCAAAATTTGACAGAACACACTTGTATAATATTTATATTATTAATGAAATGGATGATGTTGTTGCTTGTTTACTACTTTTCATTGTTGTGATACTGTACGTGACGTCCTCCGCCCCAGAACGTTTCCGCCATTCATGGTTTTGGGGTTTGACAGATAGGGGGCTGTGATCAGAATCATCATCCGAGAACATAACGATCGTGGACTTGCGTTTTTTTGAGGTTTCGCCTTTCTTTTCTTTGCCATGGGGGGCTTTCTGTGATAATACAAGCTATTTCAGACGTCATGCTAGTGGAAGCTGAGATTGAGTAGAAGTTGGGGGTGCGGTACTCATCGCATGGTGGGGTTCTGTCGAGGCCATTATAGATTGACTTGGAGGAGGCAGGGTAGGAAGGTATGGGTCAATACCTTCCGTATCCTCAATATGGTTCGTGACTTCTTACGTTTCAAGTCCAATGGAGATCAAAATATGAACATGAAGATGTCTAAGTGGTCCAAATAAAGATTGATCCTTAGAAGTGGGGTACCTTTTTAGATCTCTGGTGATGAAGAAGTTGATGTCGTTTCCCATGCTCAGTAGTGCATCGCGGTTGAGATTAGAAATACATAAGGACCAAAATCAAGCAAAAGTGAGCTCTGTTAGGGTTGTCTTCGGATTCTCTTTGGGGATGTACTAAAGGAAGTCATCCCACAAGATTTGCCCATAGTTGACGTCGTTGTCAGTGAATAAGCTCCAAACCAGATCTAGTAGCTTTAGGTCCATATTATCAGTGCCTCCGGTTCTCCCTAAGAGACTGTGGATGATAAAATGGCACACAAATTGTCGAACAACATGCAACTGGTTTTTCTTGAACTCTCCAATTCCTTTGAGTTTCTTTTGGTATCCCATCTTCTTGACTGAGGTGATGATGTCATTCATGTTGGGAGCGATGAATTTTGTGCCATGAAGAACACGCAAGTTGATCGCGTTTATGAGTTTCTCTTTGGTCAGGACAACCAAAGAATCATCAATTAGATTCAGATGAACTTCATTAACATTATTGAGGGGTCAATATGCAGAGAATGCACACTTGAAGAGAGTCGACAGAGGGAAAACATCAGTGAAGGAGTCAAAGGCTCCAAATTGGGGATGATTTGATATATACTTGATCACCAGATGAATGGCTTCATTATAAGAGTGATGATCTTCAAAGATTGCTCTAAAATTGCTAGATACAGTTGAAGGCGATTGATTTCTTGCAGCAGATTCAGAACCAGCAGGTTGAGTGGAACCAAAAGTCTTGGATTGCTTCTTTGAAATGTCAGAATTCACCATTGTTGAAAAAGATTTTAAGAACTTGCGGGATAACCGTTTGATTGCAAGAAGGTGAAGAAGATGAAGATCGTCGTTTGAGAGTGCAGAAAGCGTAAAGCTTTCTTGAGGGAGGGGGGGGGGGGGGGAAGAACATATATACCGCCAGATCTAAAACGTTTATTGGATTTACCCTATTTACAGCTGTGAATCGTAAAAACCCTTGAGTTTTAACCAGTTGCAGCCATGGATAAAGTAAATACAAGAAACTTTATTTTTAATTTTTTAATTTTTGTTTTTTAAAAAAATGTCATGCCCATAAATGCACGTTTAGAGAATGTGTGGTGAGGGATAAAATACTGTTGAATAAAGTAAGAATGTTTGACATTTTGGATGAAGGGAGTTGAGAGTTTAATGAAAAGATTTCTAGAAATATTTCTTTTACGGAAAAATATTTTATTTGTCATGATACCTAAAATATGTCTGAGACTAAAATACTATTTGAAAGGGAACTGAAACATTATATGCTAAGTACTAATGCTTTTGAGAAAGTTTTATATATATTGAGAATCATTTAATAGCACACAACGTTCCTTGAATTTATGAAGTGGTTGAAGGTGAATTGAATACAACTGAGGATTGAACAGCCATTGCGGATTGGATCATCGTTGCGGATAGCTTCATTACTGCGGTGAATGGTTCGAAGACTGCAGTAGAAGGAACTGAGAGAAACACTTGAACAAAAATCAGATATAACAAACAATAAGAACCCTAGAAATATAGGTATGATATATGGTTGCGGTACACAAGGAATACTGAAACCATGTATGATAGATATATTTAGCTAGGACGGCAACAGAGACAAGAAGTGGTCTGCGGTACCTATCAATTCAAAAAGAATTGCTGGTCCGGATTCATCAGTCTTAACATTTGTAAGAAACTGTTAAGCTTTGTAGAGTCAAGTGCCTTTGTGAATACATCAACAATCTCTTCATGAGTGTTAACAAAAATTAGTTCAATGTTACCTTTGAAGATATGGTATTTGAGAAAGTGATACCTTAGTTCAATATGCTTTTTCTTAGAGTGAAGAATAGGATTGTGGGAAATCGCTATAGCACTTTCAGAGTCACAGTAAATTGGTATCCGCAACATCCTGTATCCGTAATCCATAAGTTGATTTTTAATCCACAAAACTTGTGAACAACAGTTGGCTGCGGCCACATATTCTGCTTCTGTGGTGGACAAAGAGACACATCTTTGTTTCCTTGATGACCAGCTGACGAGTCTTCTGCTGAGAAATTGACTTCCACCGGAAGTGCTTTTTCTGTCCAATCTACATCCAGCATGATCCGCATCTGTGAATACTTGTAGGCTGAAGTCGTTCCCTGCGGGATACCAAAGGCCTAGAGCCTTGCTGCCTTTTAAGTATCTGAGAATTTGTTTAATTGCGGTCATGTGATATAATTTAGGATCGGCTTGGTATCTTGCACATACGCCTGTTGCGAAGACAATGTCTGGTCTACTTGCGGTGAGGTACATCAATGAACCAATCATCAGAATTTGTGGTCTACTGATATCTGAAGGATCAACAAAAATCTTAATCCGAAGGCCATAAGAACCTTGGTTGAGGAACAGTTGTCCATAGAGTATTTCTTTAGTAGTTCAGGGGTGTATTTCTCCTGATGAATGAATATTCCTTGTGTAACTTGTTTTACTTGAAGTCGTAGAAAGAAATTAATCTCTCTATTCATGATCATTTTGAATTTGTTAGTCATGAACTTTGCAAAATCATCCACCATCCTTTGATCTGTTGATCCGAAGATAATATCATCCACATATATTTGTACAAGCATAAGGTGACTACCGTTTTAATTTCTAAATAAAGTAGGATTAATCGCTCTTCTTTTGTATCTGGATGAGACAAGTAATTCTAAGAGAGTCTCATACCAAGCCCTTGGAGATTGCTTTAGACCATAGACCGCTTTCTTAAGCGTGTAGCAATGATCTGGGAGTTCAAGTTTTCGAAGCCTAGAGATTGTTGAAGATAAACCTCCTCTTTCAGTTCACCATTTAAGAAGGCACTATTTACATCCATTTGATGTAACTTGATATTCTTGTGAGCTGCATACGCTTAGAAGATGCGTATGGCTTCCATTCTGGCAACAGGGGCGTATGTTTCCTCATAATCAACACCTTCTAGTTGACTATACCCCTTAGCGACCAGTCTCGCTTTGTTTCTAACGACCGCACCAAATTCATCCAATTTATTCTTGTATACCCATCTTGTACCGACAATAGTGTGACCTTTTGGCTTTGGAACGAGTTTACAAACTTTGTTTCTTTCATTTTTTCCAGTTCCTCTTGCATCGCGGATATCCATTCAGGTTCCATTAAGGCTTCTTTGATGGTTCAGAGATCAACCGAGGACATGAACGCTGCATAGTGAGAGTCTTCAGATACGTCCTTTGAGGATCTAGTTTGGATACCTGTGGATGGGATTCCGATTATTTGACCCGGTAGGAGATCCTTTGTCCATACATGAAGATGAGGTTGCAGATGATCAGCGACTGTAGTGGAGGGAATGTCTTCTATATCAGATGATTCTTCGGTTGGAGACTGTAATTACCCTTAGACATGAGAATAGTTTGCTGAATTGTCTTGAACTAAGGGAGTTGGATAAGCATTTTCTTAAGCAGTTGAGAGAGGTTCCCCCTAAATTGCGGATGCGATCCCCCTTGAACTTGAGATGGTTCCCCCTGGAAAGTTGAGAGAGTAATAACCCTTGGATCTGTTCTCGTGTCAATGGTCTCTCTGGTCCTCTGTGGAGAAGGACCAGATCTACTTCCTCAGGTACTGGAACTTCGATAGTCGTCACCTGATCCGGAGTGGAACTTTGTCCTTCAATCGGTAGAGTGGAAGAATTGAGTGACACTTCATCGGATAGAGTAGGACCAGAAACTTCGACATGTTGCTGTTGAGCTTCTAGAGACACGAGAACTTCAGATAGTTGAGCTGTCTCTATTGGGTCAAAAAGATCATCATAGTTTATTTCAACTATTTTAAAGGGACCCGAAGAGAATGGGATATCACTTTCAAGTATTACTTTAGTTTCATTTGATTGAGCAGTGTTGTGGACGTAATAGTCATCGAATGTGACATCTAAGCTTTCGACTATTAATCTCGTGTGTCTTATGAGAACCCTATAGGCTACGTTGTTTGTTGAGTAGCCAAGTAAAATGCCTTCATCTGACTTTGGTGCAAACTTGTTCAGATGATCCTTGTCATTGATCACAAAACATCTACATGCAAAAATGTGAAAGAATCTAACATTTGGTTTACAGTTGTTAAGGCCCTCGTATAGAGTTTTGTTGAGACGCTTGCAGAAAATGCTTCAGTTTTGAACAAAGCATGTTGTTTCCAATGCTTCAGCCTAGAAGTAGAGAGGAAGGTTTGCGAAGTTGAGTAGAGATCTGGCTGCTTCTACCAGAGTGCGATTTCTTCGCTCTACTACTCCATTGTGTTGTGGTGTGTAAGGAGCTGAGAAATTATGGCTAATTCCCTTTGAAACCAATTAACTATTCAGGAGTTGATTTGTGAACTCGGTTCCATTATCAATTCGTATGCGTCGTATTGGTAATTTGATCTGTAGTTCAATCTCCTTGATGAAATTGATCAAGACCTGCGGTGTTTCAAACTTGAGTCTCAAGAAAAAGACCCATGTGAAACGAGTGAATTCATCCACTATAACCAGTATGCATTTGTTGTGATGGAGACTAGCTACAGTAGATGGACCACAGAGATCAATATGTAAGAGCTCTAGAGGTTCAGAAATTGAAGAATCAATCACCATAGGATGACTTGTTTTGGATTGCTTGCCACATTCACAGGCAGAGCACAGAGTATCATTGCTGAATTTTAGAATTGGGAAACCTCGGACGAGTTCTCCGGTGACCAGGTTGTTGATATATCGGAATTTAAGATGAGCTAGCTTGCGGTGCCATAGCCAGATGACCTCTAATATTGCTTTTGACAGAAAGCACAACTGTAGTTTTCTAGTTATCATAGAAACGTCCAAGGGTTACATGGTCCCTTCAGACTTGGATTTAATCAAGCATGTGTTTCTATCATGCATCATTATGTAGCAGTAATCGTTGTCAAATTCAAACCTATGGCCTGATTTACATAGTTGGCCTACACTGATTAGATAGTGTTTGAGACCTTTCACATAGGAAACCTTTTGGTTAGATAAATTCCCCATAGTAAGAACACCATAACCTCGGATTATCCCGTTCGCGTTCTTGTTGAAGGTGACATTCTCACCGTTGTAGATTTACCTGAAATCCGGAAGGTACTCTAACCTTCCGGTCATGTGCAACGAGCAGGCGCTGTCAATTAACCACTCCTCTTCTTGTTCCTCCTTGCATATTGCTTGAAATTTGTTCCTCTTTAAGTTTAAATCCTAGACCTCGTTACTTGTGAGCTTTTGGGGTGTTGTGAGATTTTGAAGAGTTTTGTGACTTTTGAAAATTGCAAGGTTTCTGAAAAGTATGAGATTTCTGACAAGTAGATGGTTTATGAAAGGTATGATTCTTTTGAAAAGAACGATGTGTGGTTCGAGATAACCCCTTTTGATGGTGAAATCGAGATGATGAGTTTTTGACATTTACCCTGACATTACTTTATGTCAGCGATCCAAAGGGTGTGGGATTAGTCTTGTAACTAGTCTGAGTGCTTTTTGGTTTTGAAACGGTACAATTAGCACGTGTGAATCTCTTAGGATGTGATTTTGCAAAAGGTTGAGGTCTCTTCAAAAGTGTTGGTATTGGCAAAATGCCCTTCCATTTTGGGTCGTCTAAGGAATAGATTTTAAAACCAGTGCTTCGAAAAGACTTTAATTGCTTTTGGGTTTTGATAGAAGACTTTGAAAAGGTTTTAGGAACTCTACATTCCTTGTTGCTTGATTTCTTGTCTTCCGTGATTTTAGAAAGATAGTTTGAAAAAACAGAATTTTCTGGACTTTTGTGATTTGAGATTTTGACGTGTCCTTTGTTTTTCGAAAAGGTTTTCAATTATTTATTACGAGATTGAAATTCCTCTTTGAAAGCCATATTTTTCCAGAGCTTTCGGAGAACCGCAGTTAGTGAGATTCTACTACGATTTCTTAGAGTCCTTATATTGTTTCTGAAAACGAGGGCTTGACTCATCTGAACCAGATGATTCTGGGTTCCTAGAACATTGACCGTACTCGAAGTTTTCTATACGAAATTCATGATGGATTGGCTGAATGATTACATAAATCTTAACTGTGGTATGTGGTAAGAATGATTGGACTACCGTAGAGTAGGTCTGAGTCAAGGGACATTTGATGAGAGGCAATGGGACAGACTTCGGTTCAGGACTGCAATGAGTGGTACTGTAGTCTGAAGGCAGTGATGGGAAGTTAACACAAACTATAGATTCTTTTATAAGAATTTATTCATCAATGACTGTTGAAGTCTGAGAGTTGGGGTAAATTGTGCTAGACATACGAATTTGATTACTTGAGTGACACGATAATTCAGGAAGAATTTCCTCAATAATATAATTATTACTAAGATTATGAAGTCGACCAAAATGAGCTTTGATGTCATCTGGAAAGGTTTTGTCATTGACTGGGAAATGGAACTCTCGGTCTGGAGGGACATAGGGACGGTCTTTGTTAAACCGGGGTGATGAGTCCTTTGCGGTAGAGTACCCATTAGACCAACCCTAATTATAAGTGTTACCTATTGTCCCATTATTCACAAGGTTCTCAATAGATTCGCTTTCATTAAACATTTTTTCTATTAAAAGATTTAAACGAACATTTTCAGTTTGAGCTAAATCTCTTTGATTCAAAGCTATTCCTAACTGCGTTTCACGTAGAATTCTAGCATCTTTTTCTAACATTAGATCCCTTTCTAACATAGCTACTTTGAGCCTCTTGTCCTCCAGTGGTCCTCTTAAATGAAACATTTCTTGGGACGCTATATTCTTCGCATCTAGGGCTTTGGTATAGTCTGAAAGGACAACCGCACACATGTCATTTAGATTGTCTATGAATAGTTGACAGTCATGCATGTTATAATTAAGTGTTTGGATCATGAGTTTTACGAGTTCAACGATGCTCAGAGTTCCATCCTTAGCCATGTAGCAGTAGTTATTTTTCTAGCTTGGTTGACTCATCCTCATCCGCAGTTTCCATCATGCAGATCTTGCATTTTCCCTTGATATTGTTGACATCTTCATCCTCATCTCCAGATGACCACACCTGATGGTCTCTCTTGACTTGGGCTACGTATGCCCTTGCTTTCTCCTCTTCCTCAATTTCTTGAGCCATTCTAAGGTAGAATGCTCTGTCTTTCACCACGTTGGCTTTGTAATCTTTAGCAAAATGGTTTTCCTTGTTACACTTGTGACAAACTATGACATCAGATTTGTCTTCATTTAAAGTACCAGAGTCATTCTTGACGGGCTGCGGTACCTCTTTACATTGAATGTATTGAGGTTGCGGTGATGGGTGAGGGTTTTTTGGATATCGAAAGTGATTATTTTGAGGATTGAAGTTGTGGTGAAAGGGAGTTTTATTAAATTGCAGATTTTTGCGAAAAGATGAGGGTGGTAGCCAGTTGAATTGTTGGCTAACTAGAGCAATGGCTTTTTGGAATTCCTCTTCATCATCGTATTCTGAGTCAGCTTCGTATGACTGCGGAGGGTTGTCATAAGCAGGAGAGTTGGATTCAGTATGCAGTGCTTGTGCTACAAGAGCGAGTGGTCATCCAAAGTTAGCACATTCATTGAGTACGGTTGATTCTTGTGCTTGTAATTCACCATAGAGCTTGTATAGAGATAAAGAGTGAATTTTTCTATCACCTTGGACTATCATCTTAGCCGTAGTCCAATGTCTACCCAAACGATTGAGAAACTGAAGATTTGTTTCATGGTTACTTCGGATGGTACCAGCATTTGATAAGTTTGTGACAATCAGGTTGAACCTTTTTTAGGAGTCTTCCAAACTTTCGCCAACATGAGATTTGAAGTTGTTGAATTCATCGAGTGCAGTTGTGAGCTTCTTATGTTGAGCTTGTTCTGAGCCTTCATACAGGTTCTTGAGAACATCCCATATTTCTTTGGCTGACTTGCAATTTATGATGATGTCGAAGTTGTCAGGAGCAACTCCACATGATATCTCATAAAATGCAACAACATCATTTTCCATCTTATCAAGATCATCTTTGGTGGGACGATTCATGGCTGGTTGACCTCCTCATAGTCTGACTTGAGCGTCATTGGTTTGAACTGGGGTAAGAACTGGAACATGAGGTCCTTCTTCTACAGATCTCCATACATCTCTTCCATGTCTCCTTATATATCTTTCCATTCTTTGAGAACAGTGATGATACTCGTTTGCCACTAGTATTGGGACTCTATTCGAACCTCCAACACTGCTGGAAACAATGAGAGATAATGCTTATGCCATATTTCCTAATTTTGTAATGGTTTTTTTGTTTTTTTTTTTAAGAAATGAGCTTCATTGTATAGAAGGCCTTTTAAAATCAGAGTTTTTGTTTAAAAAGAAACCACTTTGGCTCTAATACCAATTGTTGAGAAGAAAACTTGAGAAACACACTTGAAAAAATGTTAGAACAAGTAGTATTGCGGAATAAAGTTTAACTCAAAGGATCATAAAGCTCAACAATAATAATTTAAAGGTTACGTAGTTAGATAGTTATATAGCTAGGTGCAGAAATATATAAGGAAATATAAATGACAACAAGGATTATATCAAGTATACACTTAAGTTGATTCTTAACAAGGACTGTAATCAATCCAAGTTAGTGAGTGCGATCAATCTTATAGAGTCTCAAAGGTTACAAGTTCTATCTATTTTAAAGTGGCCATGCAAGGCACACTGGACAAAGAGATGTAAAGACAAAAGTGAATAGACAAAACTAAAGCTAAGTAATAAGATGAAGAATGCGGATGCGATTCTTTATTGCGGTTGAGATAGTGATTGCGGATCTGGAGATGGATTCGGATCTGTTATGTTTAAGAGGGTCACTTATATGTTTCAACAGGATGCTAAGGGGCTTCTTAAATACTGGGGCAAGATTAGGGTTACACCATGTAAACCCTAATGTGCATGACCTTCCATATTTCTTAGGCTCCATGGGTTTAAAACTCCATGGATTATCTATCGGTTGTCACATGAGTTTAAGCCAACCTAAGGAATCATGGATCATTGGTCCACGCCTTAAGAATGAATGATTTACCAAATCAATCCCCATATATTTAATTAGTGTCTTTTGATCATAAAATTAATTCCAAATTAATTCTTGATGAATACAAATTAAATCATATGATTTCATAATAATATATTAGGACTTATAATATATTAACAAATCATAAATAACCTCTTCTCAAAAGTCTGTACTATCAAATTGTCCTGGTGATATGCAACCCAAATGGACCATGCTACTCTCGGGTCAAGTACGTACCAATTATAGTTATGGGCTTAGATACCTAATCCAGAAGTCCCCCACATATAAGTCTAATAACTATTATTTCAAGTTCAACTCCACAACCCGACTAGCAATCGTAGCCCTTAAAAGTCGATGTCGAACTCTGACCTAGTCAATGATGTCTCCATTAGATAAAGGATCATATATTCCTCCATTCTAGATATCATATGGACTGAGACATGGATTATAATCATTCTCTCTATCCATCTGTTGTTTCCCGATTTCCGATTTATGACGACCGACTAATTGAACAAATCAAAACAGTCCAGGCTTGGCCAAGCACTTATGGGTGTCATCACTAAATCATCGAAGGGCCCACGAATATCGCTTTTATCCCTCCAAGGGTAAAAGGAATGGAGAAAATTTGACTCAATGCTTTCTTGTACTTACTCATCAAATCACACAAAACACTATGTTTTTAACACCAAGTTACTGGTGAGTTTACATACGTCATTGTGCAACCGACTTGTAAACTACAACTCACATGTCTTGGTTTCAAGAATATAAGATATTATCATCTCACAATTACTCGCGATAAAATCCATGAAGTGATTTAGATGAGCGTAGGTTGAATCCAATACTCGAATCTTATTCCAGGAGTACTCATAAACACTGTAGTGAACACGTGCTATGACTAAAACACCTCTTGAGACCCATTGATGACAGTCTTGCCTCAATACCAACTTCCAAAGTATGATCGACTGTGGATGGTTTGAATAACCTAGTTATTCGGGAAGTTAAAACATGCAAAGTGAAACACAAAAAGAATACAAATCCTATATGGCCCCAAAAATTTTGAGTCCCATATTCATTACTTATTATTCATTGCATAATGTTTCGAATAATCAACTTAATACTTGAATTAAAACAATAGCTATGCCATGCTCCAAGCATGAACACTATGTTTGTCTATGGTCCTGACTTTGTGAAATAGATAATTTATTGACAACATTTGAATGATGCTCATTTCACAATTCCAAATCCTTATTGCAAGTGTAAGAATTTCAAATTCTTGTCACTGCTAGAAGGTGTTAGATTCTAAACTCATGCAATGATTCTTTTGTAATGTCTCGGTACCAAAAGTCACAGAGACTTGACCAACGATATTACAACATATTCCTTTGGAGATTTTTACAAGACAATTCCACGGAAATGAAGTCTTAAATTCAAAGTACATTCCTTTGAACATCCTACTTGCATAAAAGTTTCTAACCTTTTCTCCAACTCCGAATATAGAAACATTCCATATCTTGCCATACGATAACACATTATTAATAGAATCCCGTGGATTCATAATGGTTTCAATATGGTCCATCCAATACTATACTTCCAACTGTCCTTAAGCGACTAATCCTTGACGAATCTTAGGTTATCCTTAACAGTTGCTTAACCACTTTAGTCATAGCTGGTTCTATTCCGTTTTCCCTCTTAATGCCATAGGCATTTGGAAAATTAGAACACGATAATATTATAGCATATGCAATCGATCCTATACCCGAAGCATATGAGACACAATTCATAATGTATAACATAACGACATGATACTTGATCATTGTTTTGCTACAATATTTTTATTTGCCATGTTCTCACAATTCGAATTATGAAGAGGGTTGGATTAGATGTCTAAGCCTATAACTATTATTGGTATGTACTTGACCCGAGAGTAGCATGGTCCATTTGGGTTGCATATCATCAGGACAATTTGTTTGGATGGACTTTAGAGAGAAGGTGTTATATATGATTTATTAATATATTATAAGTTACAACATATTAATATGAAATCATATGAGTTAATTAGTATTGATCAAGAATTAATTTGGAATTAATTTAGTGATCAATAGAGACTAATTAAATCTATGGGGACTAATTATGTTAATTAGTTATATTTATGTGTGTTGGGCTTATAATCCATGTTGGACTAACTTTATGTATGGATACATAAAGAGTTGGACCACATGAACCATGGATCATAAGACCCATGGGTATGGATTTGGGTTATATCCATGACCCTAGAAATCCCACATATAAATACATACTTCATTGCTCAAAATTGCCTACTTGAGGATTCTTGGAGTTGATGGTGGTTTTAGATGCATGAAGATTCTCTCTCAAGTTCTTCCTTTGTCCATGGTGTGTTGTGATTCTACTTGAGGCTTCCACACTATTGGGGCTAAGTTCTTAAGGCTAGATACATCAAGACTTCAAGCCCCACCATAAGGTATGTTATCCTAACTAGATTCTATGACAATTGTATGCTAGTTATAGGTTTAATACTTTGGAAACACCATTGCATGTATAATTAGTGAAAACATAGATCCAAGGTATTTAGGGTTGCATGAACACCTTAGGAGTGTTAGAATGCTCAAAATCCAACAGAGGGATGCTGTAATCATAATTAAATTTTGAGAACGCAATTAACCTTTCCATATATAGAATTTCCTTATGTTGAACCATTCCAACATAACATTCTTATATATTTGACTAAATTTGATTAAAAACTCAATCTAAGCTTTTAGATTTTGAAATGAAGTATAAATTCGTCTCCCGTAATTATATCAAAACAACTTTTCAAACCCACAACTTTGCGAATTGAAACTTTTGTTTTCTATAATTAAAATTGCTAAATTGCAACATTGACCATAATAATTATGCTCTCACTAGCATAATAATTATTATCTTACTAGCATAACACTTATGCTCCCACTAGCTTTGACATGTACCCAAAAATTAGCTGGAATTCTCGGAATCAATACTTATTGACTTCCATTACCAAAGTTCGGATTTCAGATAACAAATTTCTGATACGAGATGCTTCGATAAGACTTTATCTAGGCTTCTCAAAACCATACACCTTTCCTTAGATAGCTCGCATGTGTGTCTAAACAATTTTAGAAGTTACAGCAATAAGTCTCAAATTTTTAGACCTTTACCATTTCTCACAATTCGAACTATGATGAGGGATACCGTAATCATAATCGAATTTGAGAATGCAAATATCGTAATTTCTATCTCCTTAAAATCTACTTAGTGAAAGTGTTTCCTCACAATCATTTTCATGAATTGGAGAGAAACCTTACGACACTTATATTTTATGGTGTATTTGTTCCCATCCATGTGAATTTGTCATAACCATAATCACAAGACAAGGTTAGTGACAAATCCAAACTCATATGGACTGAACTTGTTCAATCTTAATTTCTTGCCACCTATCAGCACAAGGGCCTACTATTGCTTCCAAGTTGTTATGAAAATAATTGAGAACTCATAGAATCACATACATAGTCAAATTTAACTGGAATGGGCACAAAAAAAAGTATATGTCAACACGATAGGTTACAAACCTCAAGTCGTGTGCTAGTGTTTAACAATTGGTTTACTCTTGATTAGTTCTTAAAACTTTCAAGATCTTTAAGACTCCTACTGACCTCTTGACATATAAGATTCATTTTGTCAAGAAACATTCTTGACAAACAAATATTCAAGAGTTAGTTGGGTTTCTTGTCAAGACAAACATTTCATAAAATTGGCCTTAGTTGGTCTTTGTTTTATCCAAAACATCACAACTTACCAATTTTAAATGTACAAGAGTAAGAAACATGTTGTAACATCCCAAAAATACAGTCTGAAATTTTCATTTTAATATAATAATAAAACCATAGTCATCAAACATCATATAAAAATCATAAACAATGTATCTCAAGATATCATAACAATTGTCAAAATATCAGAGTATAAACATCCCAGGCTGAACAGATGGTGTGTGCACTGTAATCTTCCCAAGCTCCTCTTTTGAAAACTGAGTACCTGAAACCAAAACTGAAACTGTAAGCACGAATCCTAGTGAGCTCCCTTAATTTACCACGTACCATACAATAACACATAAAGCAAATACTAGGCCTTGCCCACTGCATCAAACCGAAGTCCAGAATAACTTGGGCCTCACCCACTGCATCAGATCGAAGTCCGAAATAACTTGGGCCTCGCCCACTGCATCGGACCGAAGTCCGGAATAACTTGGGCTTCGCTCACTGCATCAGACCGAAGTCCAAAACTAACTTGGGCCTCGGCCACTTCATCCGACCGTAGTCCAGAACTAACTTGGGCCTCACCCACTGCATCAAACTAAAGTCCGGAACTAACTTGGGCCTTGCCCACTGCATCGGACCGAAGTCCGGAACTAACTTGGGCCTTGCCCACTACATCAGACTGAAGTCCGGAACTGACTGAACATAGCATAACATAATCATAACATATAACAATACCACATATACTTCATACTGCATCGGACCACAGTTCGGAACACATAACACATAGGCATGCCTGAATCACAAAGACATCAAGCATACTGAACTACTTCTCGGGACCACCCGGATGTTGGACTGTAGTCCGGAACTACTTCTATATAAACGGGCCGGCATTTTGGCCATAGACCCGCTCCTACTTGAAGGAATCTCAACTCAAACTGCTGAAGTCCTGCTGAGAAAACCATAGCTGCTGGATGACAGACTCCCGATCTGACAATATCAAAATAACACCCAATTAATAATTGGGTTCGACTAGATAACTATAAATACATACTTTGGATAATTACTACATTACCCCTAGCTTGGCTTACCCAAGCCCAAGGCCCATTCCATAAGCCCGAAGTCAACTAGGTATCAAAGCCCAACATATGGCCCAACTTTCCAAATTGGGACCAAACCTCTACATGGACTTCCCTTAAGGCCCAATTGTTGAGTCCAGTCCAACATGTCTCATTATAAGGGCCCAATATCATACAACCCTCTAGGCCCAAACTATGGCCCAATTTTCCAAATTTGGCCCAATCCTTCATATGGGCCTTACCCTAAAGCCCAACTAATTACTCTAGTCCATCTGATTATTCTTGGATGGCCCATTAATAAACCAATTACTAAAACCCAATCGAAAGGCCCAACTCAAGGCCTAAGTGAAACTAGGGTTTCACATAAAATGACGATTAGGGGTTAAGTGTTTCTTACTTAACCCATTAAGGACTTAAACCATTAAGTCCTTTACTTTACTAGGTCAATGATATGGAGAAATTGGGCTTAATACACAATCGAATCTCAATAGCCCAAAAGTGAGTCCAAGCAAGTCCAAGGCCCAAATACTCACAATTAGGGTTTTCCACCCAAACATGGCCCAATAGGCCCAAAACTAATCTTTAAGCCCATTAGGGTTTTGGCTAGGTCAATTAGGGTTTGATTGTGGGGCACCACCCACTACCACCTTGGGTAGTGGTGGCCGACGGCGGCTCTCGGGGGCGGCTACCACCTTACGGGGGTGGTTATTATTATTTTTATTATTAATCAAAGCTAGTTACAATTACAATGCTTATCCCACAAATAAACACACACACACACTAACTAATACACACACACAGCCACCCTACCGGTGGCCGGCAGTGGTACGTGGCGGCAGCCACCATCTCATGGTGGTGGTGGCTTATTTTCAGATTCCGACCAAGGGTTTCTCACCCACATGCCACATCACGCACACACACAAAGATGAACACCCACCGAGCAGTTCTTCATACATCATCAAGGGGCGGTTTGATGGCGCATTTGACGGCAGTAGCCACTATGGTCGGTTGCCATGGTGGTTCTTCACGACCCTACACGACAGAAGTCCCACCCACACGAACATCATAACCCCTTTAGGGTGGTGACAAGGACCAGAGAAAACAGGGGCGAGCCAACAGCGACGGATGGAGCGAACATGAGGAAAGAGAATGGAGAGAGAGAAAGCAACGATCGATTCTTCATCGGCAGCGAGGTGGGTTGTGACACAACCCCGTCTTCGACGACAATGAGGCTGTGGCGACGTCCGGTGGTTGACAATCTCAACAAAGGTGGTTGCGAGTCGCTTGTCATCGTCGTTGAAGGGTAGCAGTAGCAGCGCTCGTCACAGCGGTGGTTTCCAATCTCCACGGTGATAATGGTGCGGTGCCGGAAGTCTAGAAGGGATGGTGGCAATCGGCAGACGGGATGCAAGGGGGGGAGGTTGTGGCTGCTAATGTTGGATTAATGTCTAAGTCGATAACTATAATTGGTAAGACTTGACCCGACCTGGCATGGTCCATTTGGGTTGCATGGCATCATGCATTTGGATAGACTAAAATGAGAGGAATAACACTTAAGGTTTGTTAATATATTATAAGTTATAATATATTAATAAGATTATTTAATTAGTATTGATCAAGAATTAATCTAGGATTAATTAAGTGATCAAAAGAAGACAAATTAAATATATGGGTTGATTGTGTAAATCATCCATACTTGTATAGTGGGCTAATGCTCCATGGATTATCAAGTTGGGCTAAAACCCATAGGATGCTCCATGGATGCTCCATGGTGTATTTGAACCCATGGATCCAAGGAAATGGAAAGCCATGACAATTAGGGTTTACCCTAATCGTGACACTATATAAAGATCTTATTGGTGACAAAATTGGCCACTATGTGAGATAGAAAGGGCTAGCCGATTTTCATGAAGTGTGGATTTCTCTCTAATCTATTCTAAGTGTATTTGGTGTTGTGTGAACCATTTGAGGTGTCACACTTGGGGCACTAGGCACTCAAGCTTCATGAAGACATTCTACATCAAAGAGGTATGTAATTCTAACTTGATATATTCATATGAATCCATGTTATTATGCTAGTTAGGCTGAATACCTTGGATAGTTCATATTTGCATGTATAATAGAGAAAACATAGATCCAAGGTATTTAGGGTTGCATGTACACTTAGGAGTGTTAGAATGCTCAAAACCCAACAGCTAAGGCTCCTACGATTAGGGATCCCGAAGAGTGACAGGTTTATATACCCGGTTACATCCAAACTTCCCATAATATACAATTCCAGCCCCTCCTTCTCTTATTCCTTTCAATCTAAGTCCCTATTGTACCCTTCTAACCCCATTCTCTAAATTTCTTTACAAATAAACTCTGGGATTTACCAATTAGCCCCTTGACCACTAAAATCTTTTCAAAAGAAATCCCATAAATTACCATTTAGTTCCTGCCTTCATAAATACTTACAAAACTAATTTAGAACCTACACCTTTAACCCTCGACTTCTATATTATGTCAATTTACTCCTCGAAGCCCACACCTTGCTATATAATTATTGATTTTAGGGCTATTATACAATCATCAACTTATTTACTCATTTATTAAATAAACGTGGTGTTACATATGTTACTCTACATTTGACAAGTGTTATAAACCTTGCTGAAGATTATGTTACTCAAGTTATAATCTTGGAGTATGACTCTAAGACTTGTTCATGGAATGAAGTATGGTTCATCTTTTAACCATTTCAACAATTCACGATTCCTCTTCTTAGCCATACAAATGCACTAAGATATCCTTAGAGGATCAATTGTGATATGATTTTTCATAATCATTAAGATGATCATAAAACATGATACTAAAGTACTCTCCTATTTTTTCATATTGGAGAAACTTTTATCTTTCTGCCTAATTTGATTCTTCTCATTCGTTCTGCCATACATTGAAACTTTTCCAATGTTTCAGAATTATACTTAAACTTGTAAGCATAACCATATTTACTAAACTTAAGAAAATCACGACCAATAGTCTTATCGTTCTTTCTGGTGGACCTAACCAATGCACACCCAATGTACCCGATCCCCTAGTTCCTCAGTTGACTCACATATACATGTGAACAGGGAATTAGTCTTAATTTCCCAAAGATGAAGGTTCTCATTCATCACACAATACAAGTTGCATGATTCCGAGTTTCTATCCAAATGAAACTTGAGTGATGAGAATCTTTCCTTATTTGGTAAATTTTCGACGCTACCACCATTGAAAGAATCAAATTCGCATTGCTAACATAGAAAATATAAACATCAATTTTCACAAATGACATTGCAAGGAGATATAATAAAATCTTATTTATTTATTTATTTATAAAATGCGGAAAATTTTTTCCTTACAATGCAATTACAGATGAAAACTATCCTATTACAAATTTCTAAGCAATCTATCATAACTCTTAAGTAGCAACTCAAAGATCCGATCGTCGAACCATGCGATTGAAATCCATCTTCACGACCAGATTCAACATATTCTTCCTTTAAGCTTGATCCCTTTTGCATGATGCTACAAAACATCAAAATGCAACCTGGTCACATCATGTATTAAGAGTCAACAACTAGTAACTTAATAGAGTCAGACATTAGACTTACCTGAAGCAAAGTCAAACTTTTTGATTCTATCTTTTCTAGATCTTTCAGGTAGTCAGGGCAGCTTCACTTCCAATGTACCTTCAAATGGTAGTGGACTCTTTGGGAATGGTACACATGACTATCTCAGACATAGACTTTCTCTTTACCATTTGGTCAAATGGCTTGACTATGGTTGATTCCTTTCCATTGGGAAGAGAAAGCTTTTCTAGAATTCCTACGTTCCAATTGTCAATGTCCATGGAAGTTTGGGGAGTAGATCTTCCAATTAAATTTTCTTTACCAGTGCACTAAATCAGTAGCAAGAAGCAAATATGTCATGTCGTGGTCTCCTATATAGTATTCCTTAAAGAACCCACTATATGAATTAGGAAGTGATTGAAGAACCCAGTCAACAGCCAGCTTCCTCGAGACTTCGACACCCAACTTTCCCAGCTTGTCAATATGTAACTTCATCTCCAAGACGTGAGCAAATACAAAGTTTCCTTCCTGCCAATAGGGCTTTGAGTGACCTTGAACTTGTGGGTTATGGATAATTATTGTAGGAGGTGGAGGAAGTGAAGTTCCACTACAGCATGAAAAGGGATTAATCTTTCACCTTGATCGCCTTGTGGAAAATCATCTTTATAAAGAAAGCTTTTTTTCAAAAGATTCGGGAAGACCATAGTTGTCTGAAATAGACATCTACAATGCGAGGAATTCAAGTTTAGTTGATTTTAGTCCATAATATAACACCAAACATTAAATATTAAGCCTAGAACCCAACACAATATTTTACAATTTGGAAGAGAGATGCCATAATCCGAATACAAAATATTTAAAGGTAGGTAAATGACGATTTACCAATTACTACCATGAAAAATGAATTTGATCATTAGGTTTTAAATGGGTTGAAACTCCTAGATCCTTTGAGATTCATTGAACAATTCAATGGCATGTTTAAATCTCGATTGTGCCCTTCCAGTTTGTGACTGGGATGCCGAGGATCACAAACAAGGTGTGAATAACCATGCAAATTAGCTTGGTACACCCAATGTTACAACCAACTAATCAATGTGTCGGTTAACCACATACGCTCCATTGATCTATGATTAACATCAAGCTACCCTTTGCCATGCATTGTCAGTCCCAGATTAGTGTGTCGGTTAACTACACACGTTCCACTAATCTTGATAAGGTGCAAAGTGCAATTTCATGGGTTAGCACCAAATTCACATTTTCCTAAGTAACTAAGATTGGGAATTTATAAGTGTTTAGTTACTTAGTATTTCATTATACTTTTAATGAGAATTTAAATGACATGTCAAACTCATTCGACTAATGACCCTCCACCAGTCAAGGAAACGGTGGGTGAGAGTGTACACCTGTTAAACTGCCATTTTATAGGCAGTATCCTTACACCGCCCTTATAGTCCGGCTTCGTGAATGAGGCCTACTAATGGTAAGACTGAATTTACTCTTATACATATATGTAAATATTAAACCTATAATATTATAATAGTATAAGGGTTGAATTTTAAACTTTTAAAATTCTAGGGTTTGGAACTAAATGTTTCAAAGTGGGACATTGCATTTACAAATACCAAAAATTGAGGGCAAGTTTTGAACTATTCAAAACTTTTGGTATTCATAACTTATGAGTTTAATATAGGTTTTAGTGAAAAGACTCTTGAAAATCCATAACTTGAGGACAAGTTATGGAGTTCAGAAAACATTTATGAAAAGGACTCTTCATGTTCCATAACTTGAGGACAAGTTATGGATGACATAAAAACCATTTAAGATGATATTTAAAAATGAGACTCTTCACTTTCCATAACTTGAGGAAAATTTCTGGAATTCATGAAAAACATTTACATCAACTATTGTAACTTAGAAAATGAAACAATTTATTTATGATCTCAATTAAACTAATAAGAACAAGACATTTCATATTAAACAAATTTCATGTAATTAGCCTAAGAATATAAACTAATACAAAACATGAAACTTTGACAATTATCTTATAAATTGGATAACCATGATCATTACCACATCAAAAACAAGTTTATAAGTTCAAAAACAGTTTAGGGTAATGATCCTTGTCCAATTCCAGCCTTAGAACTTGAAAATCAGCATTCTGGAGTAGCAACTCATCGAGTGCATGAACTGACTTGGCGAGTTGGTGAGTTTTATGAGGGGACTCGGCGAGTTCCCCAGTGGACGTGGCTAGTTCCCCAGTGGACTTGGCGAGTCCACTGTCCAGAAAGCAGAAAATCGTTTTTTAGCGTTTGAAAGCAAGTAGCATCAAGTATATTGGAAAACAACCCTAGTCTCGGATACCACTGATGGGTTTTGAGCAATCTAACACTCCTATGGTGTACATGCAACCCTAGATGCTTTGGATCTATGTTTTCTCAAATTATACATGCAATATTGTTTCCAAAGCATTAAGCCTACAACTAGCTTAAAAATGACATAAACATCATAGAAATGAGTTTTAAATTACCTCTTTGTTGTAGCTTGTAGTTTTGGCCTTTAAGAACTTCGCACCAATATATTAATGCCTCAAATGGAAGCACAACACACCTAGAACAAAGGATGACATTTGAAAGAGTTTCTTGCATACAAATTGACTTATATGAACTCATAGAACATTAGAATGTCTAGTGGCCAATTTTGGATGCTAAGGGGCTTCTTACATAGTGTGGCAAGATTACGGTTACACCATGTAAACCCTAATGTTCATGACCTTCCATATTCGTTAGGCTCCATGGGTTTAACCCTCCATGGATCATCCATGGCTGGTCACATGGGTTTAGCCCAACCTCAGGAATCATGGATCATTGGCCCACACCATAAGAATGAATGATTTACCAAATCAATCCCCATATATTTAATTATTCTCTTTTGAACACAAAATTAATTCCAAATTAATTCTTGATCAATACTAGTTAAATCATATGATTTCATATTAATATATTAGAACTTATAATATATTAACATATCATAAATAACCTCTTCTTGGACCATGCTACTATCGGGTCAAGTACATACCAATTATAGTTATGGGCTTAGACACCTAATCCAACATTAGTGTCCTTAAATAGGGATCAAAACCTCGAGATTAGAGTTTTTTACTTTTTGGAGTTACGCCCTGCATAAAATAAGTTACGCCCTGCATAACTCATTAGAAATGCGCCCCCAATACACCATGCGTAGTGCCAGACTCTCATTTCAAACTTAACTTCTAAAAACTATAACGTCTTGGTTTATATTCCATTTTTCATCGTTCTTTATATGCATGGAAAGGTATTGAAGAGCCCCACAATCTTATCTTGTTACTTTGGACTAAAAACTTGTCGTACTAAAATCCTTAACTCATGCAAGAAAACCGATCTATAACTTTTCCCTTTCTACCCTTCGACTCTAGAACACAAATCAAGGGATTAAATCTCATAACCAAAATTAACAATCCTTAAATAAGTTCTAAGCTTTCCTTCCTCTAGCCCAAGCCTTTTCATGATCGAGTTTTGGTGCACAACCGTGAATTAAGAAATGACTCGAAACCGAGTGTTACAACTCTCTCCCGGTTAAATTAGTTTTCTTCCTCAAAATCAGTTCTCTCTTCCACTTATCAAAGTAACCCATTTATGGGTACTTCAACCCTGGCTCCTACAATGCAGGCTGAGATCACTGATGTGCCAACATGTAAAACCATCTCCAACAATCGCTTCAACCCAGGCTCATGTCAAACCAAGCAGAGACTACAAGATTTGCATCATCTTTATTGCTGCATCTTTCAAACTATCGACCTTCTCTCGCCAATTCTACCAACCCAATTTTTTTTGAAAACACATGACCTGAAGAAAGTGCTTTCACTCAACCTCCTAAAACCATGAAAGGAATATCCCACTTCCTTATCTGAAACTTTCAAATCCCGAGGTATTACACAACCTTCAGGTAATTAGAACCACCTCATTTGTTATCCATGCTGACGAAACCCACATAGCTGATCCGACCAAGGTCTCTTGGCCTTACGTCGCTCATCGAATATCCAAAATAGGAACTACATACTACACCATTGCTGACCACCTTACACATTGACGAATTGACAATAACTCTTGAAAAAAATCCAACAAACAAGGATAAACCAACCTCTCGATCAACCATGCTGACCGAAAATCTGCCAATTCGATCGGTCGTACACCTTCTTGGCCTAACACCGTCAAGATAACCCCACATATAGATGCACCAACGCAAAGAAAAACAAGCAATCACATGCTAAACTAGACCATGCTCCGACTTGGCTCTAACAACCCTGATATACTATCCACAAACAACAATCAAGCTTAACCCCGATCCGCCAACCAATAAATGCTCTCAGGCTTACTCCTAATCTGCGAACCAATAAATACACTCCCAACCTAACATAACACATACCAACCCCCCATACTTTACTAACCCTACTAGGCCTTTGTGTCGTGACTCAAACTTATAAGACCTAATAAAACAAGAGCAAATAAGGAATCTCTTCACACAACCCTCCACCAAGGCTGTTTACACCCTAGGGTCTAAAACGAGAGGATGGCCTACCGATTACTAAAACAAGGACGACTCGAAACGAGATTGAACATCTGACGATGAATGCAAAATTAGAAGATTAAGCAGTTGTGTGGAAGTCTTGGAGAAATTTGGATAAGAACTGAACCTTGGCATTAGGTCTTCCTGCTGCATGGTTCCACTCTCCCTCGCTTGTGTAACGACGTAATTTCTCAAACCAAAATTTTCATTTTTAATAAAATAAAAACTTATGTCATAATTCCTTAAACACATGTGTCTCAAATATTAACAAAAGTCAACAGTGGGAGTACGTGGCACGTACCAGCTCTATACGCAGGGCGTACCCCGTGGCTATCCAGAAACGGGGAACTCGACCCCCTACGCTATGCGCACTGGGATTATGCCCGATGTAAGTCCCAGCTTCACACTTCTCATGGTTTTTGGTCTGAATCGGCTAAGATAACGTCTCAAATCCCAGATCTAGTTACTCTAATGCCTCTTAATCCTTAAAGTCAGTGACTTTAAGCCTTTGCATGGATATAAAGGTCACCAACCCCCAAATCATGCCATTTCCTTCCATAAAAGACTCATAACTCATGCATGGTCAACTCTTAATGACCAAGATTAGATTTTTATGGCTCTATAACACAAAATCTGCCAACCTGGGACATATCTCGGGTTCTAGGGGCTTATCAACTCATAAAGCCATCAACTTTGGGGACAAAAACCCTAAAACACCCCACACATGAACACAAACAAAAGAGTAGGAAAGCTTGGAGCTTTTTACCTCCCAATGAGGTCTCTTTCACTGCTAAGCTCAGATCCAAGAGCTTGGGCTCTAACTCCTTCTCCAAAGCTTCCTTGCCACTTTAAAAGCTCAAGAACACACCCACAAGCTCTCTAAGGCACTCTCTTGCTAGAAGAACAAGATTTAGGGTTTTGGGGAGGTTAAGTCTATGGAAACGGTGGCCACAAGGAGGCCGTAATGTTCCTTAAATAGGGGACTCACTTAATAATAGGGTTACAATCTGGGCTTGGTATGCCCCGCATACACCTTGGTACGCCCGTCGTACTAGGCGGCCCTCTGCGATCAAACACGCCACGAGTACGCTGAGCGTACACTCTAGTACGCCCCGCGTACCCGTCTACCACCCTTTTCTCATCAAGGACCAATATGGACAATTGCTCAAAGATTAGGGTTCACAAGGTATACATGGGTTCTTGGATATTACAACTTGGAATATACTAGACTCTAAAAACTTCAACATTCCTTCAAATCCCAAGCCAGTGTGAACTTTACTATTTGATCCCCACCTCTAATATCCAAATACACAGGAGAATCTGAACTTAAAAACAACATTCACAAACTCCAATACTTATGAAAAAACTTCAAGGATAATAATTAATCCGTTCAAAATAAGAAATAAGTTAAACAAATAGAGCTAAATAAGATAATTCCATTCCGCTGATCATTCAAGATTACAACTAAACTTCAAAACATAGTAGAAAATACAGATGAATACAAACACTGTAGTAACCGACTAATCGAAGGACTAATAATTCAAACTTTGGGCCGTAAAACTCTAGGCGCCCCACGACACCCGTCTGGTAAATACCATGCTAGGGTTGTAGGGTCCAACACCTCACCGAAAACGAGAAAGCGACAACGAGCTATGATGTGGCCCACCTAGCGGCAATGGAAGCAAACCCACGAAATACGCCTGCAATCCCTATCGAAATGACCCTTGTAACAACAAAAATTTCCAAACCAAAATTTTCCATTTTCCAAACACGATAAAACACATATTACATTTCACCAAAAACCTGAAGTATCAAATATCGGTACATTTTTCAAAAATCGTTTGTCACATATCCAGGATCCCAAAATAAATATAACTCCAGCTCACACGGTAAGCACAAAGCTTAGTGAGTTCCCCAAAGTACCATGCATAAATACTTAGCCACTCGAGGCTATAACTTTGTAAGACCCTCCAGTCAATGTGTCTCAGTGGGAGCCTCTAGTCCCATAGCTCGTTAGACCCTCCGGCCCGGTCTAAGTGAGGACCCTGCGGTCTCATAGCTCGTTGGAACCTCCGGTCCGGTCTAAGTATCACATAATAAAACAGATAACACAAATTACACAAAAGATGCATAACTCATGCAAGCACATACGACCCTCTGGTCACACATAATGACCACTCTAGGTAAAGTATAGTGAGAAGACTTACCTCGTAGCTAGGAAGTAATAGACACGTACTCGGAAATCTCGAACTAGGCTCCACCTAACATATTAGATAAGCATCTCTAATCAATATCCCACTCTTACTCAAATACACCAAAAGTTATCTTACACTCTTTCTAACTCTTGGAATGGGTAACAGACTATTTTACCACTCCCTTGTCTCAAATGCTCATACTTGACCCAACCATAAAGTCAATAGAAGTCAATACCAGTCAATAGTCAAAGTTGACTTGACTCGCCGAGTACGCTATTGTGACTCTCCGAGTCCACTCGTATCCTCAAAGCTCTTCCTAGGGTTTCACTCAGCTTGTCTAGTTGACTCCCAACTCGTCGAGTTATCATTGGGTCCAGAACGCTGGGACAACCCGATCCGACTCATCGAGTCATCTCATAGACTCGGCGAGTCGACTCATTCGAATTTCTCATTTGGGCACCTGAGGTCAGATTTGCAACTCCAACCTCTAGATCTAGCCTCCAAATACCCAAAAGTCATGTAACGGTTTGATCTTGATGACCCTGCATGGCATATATTGCTCTATATGCCATCACTACTCCATTAATGTTTCCAAAACACAAAACTCCTTGGTTGATTCAATAAGGCTCTAAACTTTTGGAATCTCTGGATCTCACAAGGTCCATATCTGAAGTCTAAACTTGCAAAAGGGGCTTGATGCATCCATAGATCCATCAAGAAGGTGTTACAAGCCCTAAATCTCAAGAACAAGAGATCTAATCATCCTACAAGAAAAGTAAAAGCTTTTTACCTTGATCTGAAGCTTGAGATGAAGAAAAAACAGATCTACTAGCCCTCCCTTCTTGATCTTTGATGAACATTCCTTCATCTTCAAGGAAATGAGCCAAAATGAACACAAGATTAGCTATCCTCACCACTCTAGCTCACTATGGACGTTAGGGTTTCTCTCAAGGGTGTAAGGGTTATGGTGAGACAAAATGGAGGCTATAAGTGCCCTTAAATAGGTCGTAGGCCCGAGAATTTAAGGTTTCCTTAAGGAGCGTTGACTCGGCGAGTCAGCTCTTAGACTCGTCGAGTCAGCTCATTAATCCATGTCATCAGTAGTGACTTTAGTCGACCAGTCGAGGCACCAACTCGTCGAGCGACTCGGAAAACTCCAAAAATAAATAAATAAATTAATATACCTGGGAATCCGGATGTTACAACCCTCCTCGCCAGACCATGACATACAAAAGATCAACAACTTCCATTGTGAAACTTTATGAACTCGACAGGCTTAGAACTCCTCTTCTCAGCTGATCCTATGCTCGATTCAGTGGACTTGAACTGCTTGTCCGCCAGTTGATACAACCCTGAAATTGTCGTCTCCTCCTTCCTTTGGATCTTTAACTCAATCTACCTAATCCTACCACTTGAATGCAACACGGTAAAGGTCTGATATGGTTGAGTTGACACAAACTCTCAAATATTTGTCTTGAACATACTCAAGAATCATGACATTTGCAACTGCTTTGAAGCAGCATACTATGGACAAAAAACGAGCTCTCTGTATAAACATCTTGGTGATTTTTTTCACTTACTCAGTTTTCTCTTGAGCGAAATGTACTTTAACGCTAGTTGATCTCGTTCCACCATAGGAACATAATCATCATGGAACATCTCTACAAACCACTACCAAGTCACCACGACTCGCTCTACATGTGAAAGCCCTAGGTCACAAACTCCCACCAATTGGATTAGGTGTCTAAGCCCATGCAAACATGTGTAGAACCTATTGGCTGAGGTGTCTAAGCCCATAACTATAATTGGTATATACTTGAATTGATAGTAGCATAGTCCTTTTAGGTTGCCTTTACACTAGTAACTACAAAAGATGATTAATTTAGGAAGAGGTTGGATTTATTATTTAGAACAATAAATTTGTTTATAAAATGATTTATCAATGTGTTATGAAAAAAATATATTAGTTAGATATCTTGTTGTTTAATTAATATTTAATCAGAAATTAACTTGGAATTAATTTTGGGATTAAAGGAATTAATTTAAAGTACAAAGGTTGTTTTGAAATTAATTATTAGTTGTGGTTTGGGCTCTTGGATCACCCTAAAGAGGGTTGGCCAAAATTTCTATGGGAGGCCCTTAGGATTTCGTCAAAGGCCTTAAGAAGGTGGATCCATGGGCTGCTTAGGCCTTAAGCTGGAAATTAGTGTTTCCACCTGAAAACCCTAGCTTTGGGATTAAGCAACCCTAACTATAAAAGGAGCATCACCCCATCAAGTTTTAGCCACTCCTTGGAAACCCTAGAAGAGCTAAAACTTTGAGTGCCTCCATCCTCTCTCCTCTCTCTCAATCATCCTCTTGCTTTGGTGTGTTTTGTGAGCGATTAGATGTGTTGCATTTGTGGCACTTGTTCTCATAGTCAAGATCTTTAAAGGATTTATTGTTATTACTACATAACAATAAAGGTATGTATATAAAACCTAGTTTTATGTAAATTTCAAAAATTATACATGCCTCATAGTGTATCCAGTTTTTGTGTTCAATGCTTGTATGTCTAATAGACAAAACATAGATCGAACAATTAGAGTTGTATGCACACATATGACTGTTTGCTATGTATAAAACCCATTAGTGGTATTAGAGTGTATAGTTTTTGTTTTCAATTAGATTTGATACAATTTATTGAACATGAAAAGTTAGGGTTTATGGCAATTAAACCCTAAGGCTTGAGATTTTTGCAATTAGGGTTTATAACCCTAGTTTTTTGGAAAATTGCAAAGGGTTTTTAAACCCTTTCCTTTGGCCTCCTTAAAGTCGAAATCTAGGGTTTCCTAACCCTAGTGTTTTCAAAACTTAGGCAAGGTTGAAATCCTTGCCTTCCATCCCAATTCACGGATTTCAAAATCAAGGGTTTGTGGATAGGGTAGTTATATTTGGTAATTATCTTTTAATTTCTAACTAGATAATTATAGATTCTTATAATTATCCCTCTCCACTTTTGAAATGTAAGGGTAAGGGATTAAGTAAAATTAATTTGTTTAATTTAATGGATAACCCTTAATTGAGTCATCCGAGCTGTTGAGTCATTCGAGCTGCTGAGTCATCTGAGCACCTGGCCTTATCCGAAGTGGTCCACTGAGAAGGCGACACGTACCCTCTTGCACGAGACCGAGCCCTCACAAGCTGCCACAAACCCCCTACTTCGGACCCTAGACCTTGGTCCAATCACAAACTGTCAGCGAGCCCCTCGCATGCACAGACCATGTGCGAGCCATGTGCAAGCCACCCCCTTGCGAGCCCTCGGATCTGCGACGCGTGGTTTGTTCTCAGCCGTCCGATCAGAAGCCTCACCCCTATAAATAGAAGGGTGCGAGACCTCCTGGGTAACTTTGGAAATTTGCCACTTTTAACCACTTTTCCCATATTTTCTTCATATTAACATCCCCCAAAGCCCCGATATCGATTATAAGCCCCAGAATACGCCACAAAGCGCTGAGAAGCCCGGAAAATTTATCTTTTTGGTTTCGAAGCCCGACCCTCACAGAGCCCGGTTTCTCAATAAAACTCCCGGTTCTATTAGAAACGATCATTTTAAGCAACGAATTGCTGCCCGATTATCATCAAATCATGTGAGTGTGTAGTCACTTTCATCTTACACCTAGATATGAAGTATTTTCTATAAAATACGTGCTATGTGTAATTATATTAAGTGTTTATTTGAGGTGACTGTTGATTAAATGTTTTATACAAGTTTTAAACTGTATATATATTTTATCTACAAAATATGTTGGGTAGAACATGGGTAGAGGAAATAGTTGATGTGTGTTAAAATGGTGTGAGGCCTCGATGTTGTTGTTGTTGTTGTTGTAGTCATCTAGCGGAGTATAGATGACGACCACGGACCTTTCTAGACAGTCTAGTGGAACACTAGCAGGTTCGCAGCTTGTAGGTGTTGACGAATTAAATGTTCATTGGCGTACTCCATCCCCCTCATGGTTGCCTTTAGGACATGTATGGCTGAGGAAACCCCTTAGCAGTAGTGTCCATTCCGATGATAATCCTTAGGCTAGGTCCCTTGTGATAGGTGCTTAGGGACGTAAAGTGAGGACAATGGGAATGGGTAATCAGGGTTATTGTTGATTGGTGAACTTAATATGTATATTATTATTGTGGGTTGAAAACCCTATATGCTCACCAGGCTCCCAAGCCTTACCTACTCAGTTTTTATGTTACAGGCAGTGGACCCCGTGCATAGTCGGAGGACGACGAGAGATTTTTGGATTATAGGCCAGTAGTTGTAAATAATTGTTGAAAGGCTTATATTGTCTTGTTTATGCTTTTGATCTGTATCGGAACATGACATCCCGAGGTTTTGATATATATGGAAAATATATACCTTCTTAATGAAGGGTTTTGATAAACTTTTATCATATGTTGTTTGGGGACCAATTCCGCAACGTCTTTTAAAAAGATTTCTCTAATTTTATTTTAAAAAGCATAAATTAAATCGTTCTTTTGTGGCCAAGAAATTAGGGGATGTCACAGTTAGGATCAGAGCATTAGTTTAAGCGAACTAAGAAAATGTAGAATTTATAGACTTGAACTTAGAATGGTAAGTGATGATTGTGAGATGAGTGTCTACCATGTTTTAGACACGGGCACTAGTTTATTTTCGGAAAGATGCCTAAAATGCCTTTGTGTTCTAAATGCTATATGTTGCCGTATATGCCATTATTTGTTCGAATCTATGATCTATTGTCGACCGGATCTGGAAACCTTATGTGTGTAGGATTCTAAGCGTATGATTACGAGATTAGAACTAACATGTAAACATTTCGGAGTGATAAGGGAATTGACATGTCTAATAAGGATAAATAACTAAATTCAACTTATTCAGTATATAGATTGTAATGGCAAGAAATCAGAGTGGAGCGGGAAATGCAAACAAAAACCAACAACCTCAACCCCAAGTGGTGGAACAGGTGCCTATAGTAGGAGCTGCACCCGAAGCCATCACCATGGCTGGAGTACGAACTATGATTCAGACCATGTTAAATGAACAAAGGGAGGAATTGAGGTAAATGTTGCTGAACGACAGGGATGAACCTTCAGTTCCTGTTGAACAACGTGAACTAAATGATGATCGATCTAAAGAAGGGAACAACAGTAGATCGGTTGGTCATAGTGAACCGCTTGTGGTTGGGAGAAATAACCACTAGGGTAGGATGGAGAGAAATGGGTGCAAGTATAAGGATTTTATGACTTGCAAGCCATCGAACTTCACTGGAAAAGAAGATCCCATTGGAGTAATGGACTGGATCTCAGAAATGGAGTTGGCTTTCATGACTTGTGATTGCCAAGACAAGTTACAAACCACGTTTGCCGTACGTCAGTTTAGGGGTAGTGATGCTCGATGGTGGAGCACTTTGGGGAAAACCCTAAGCCCTAATGAGCCACTGCAACTAACTTGGGAAGAGTTCTTAGTACACTTCAAGCGCAAGTACTGCTCAGCCCAAAACGTGCTTGAGTTAGAAAACCAATTTCTAACGTTGAAGAAGGGGAGTATGATCATTGACGAATATACGAATAACTTCACAAACAAAATGGAGTTTGCTTTGCGTATTGTCCCAGATGAGGTGGCAAAAATTGATATATACGCAAAGGGACTTCCATGGGAGTACGCGGTGCCAGTACGTAAGGCACTTACTTTAAAGGTAGCTATCTGGGCTACCAAGTCTGTTGAAGATATGATAAAAGGGAGAGCCACCAGCAAGGTTGAAGTTGGCGAAAAGAGAAAGTTTGAAGGAACTTCAAGTTCCAAAAAAAAGAACAAATTCTCGAAGGCTGGTTCAAGAAAATTTGGAGGAGGAGCCGAAGCCAAGTGGTGTGACAAGTGTAAGAAGAAACATGCTGGGAAGTGCAGCATAGAAGTCACTTGTTACAAATGTGGAAAGCCTGGGCATTATGCCAATGAATGCACCTTCAATAAGAACGTATGTTTTGGGTGCAATGAAGAAGGGGATATTTTGAGGGACTGCCCGAAGAAGAAGGGCACAGCAAAACCCAATCTTCCACCAAAGCCGAAGGTGAGAGCCTTTCATATGACACTCAAAGCTGCAAAAGAAGATGCCGATGTCGCTTCAGGTACCTTTCTCGTAAACAAATTGCCTGACCAAATTTTTTTTGATTATGGAGCCAATTACTCCTTTATATCGCATGAATTTGGTAGAAAGCTAGCTTTGCCTATAGATAGACTAGTTAATGCTATAATAGTCGAGATTGCTAGTGGCAAGTTCGTACCTGTTAGCCATCGTATGAAAAATATCCTCATTGACTTGGATGGGAATAAGTTCCACGAGGAATTATTGCCTATTGAGTTAAATGGATTCAACATAGTTTTAGGAATGGACTGGCTTAGCGCCAATGATGCAGAAATATTATGTAGAAAGAAGATAGTAAAAGTAAACCCGCCAGGGAAGGAGTTGTTTATGGTGTATGGATACAAACGCAGAGTAAATTCTGGAATCATTTCTCTAATGAAAGCCAGAAATTGTTTGGCCAAGGGGTGTACATCATATTTAGCATTCGTGATCGATGCTAAGATGGAAAAGAAGGAGGTGCAGAATATTCCGGTGGTGTGTGATTATCCAAAAGTCTATCCCGAAGATCTTCCCGGATTGCCCCGCTGATTGACAAGTAGAATTTCGTATCGACTTGTTACCAGGAACGACGCTGATAGCAAAAGCACCGTATCAATTAGCACCAACAGAGATGAAGGAACTTATTACACAACTTCAGGAGTTATTGGACAAGGGTTTCATTCGACCTAGTTCATCACCCTGGGGAGCACCTGTGTTATTTGTAAAGAAGAAAAACAGTAGCATGAGAATGTGCATCGATTACATAGAGCTGAACAAAGCAACCATAAAGAATAAGTACCCGTTGCCAAGGATCGATGACCTATTCTACCAGTTGCAAGGTTCAAGCTATTTCTCGAAGATCGATCTTAGGTCGGGATACCATCAACTAAAGGTGAGAGAGCAGGATATCGAAAAGACTGTGTTTAGAACAAGATATGGACACTATGAATTTTTGGTTATGTCGTTCGGACTAACCAATGCCCCAACAGCTTTCATGGATTTGATGAATAGGGTTTGTAAACCATTCCTAGATAAATATGTGATAGTATTCATAGATGACATTTTGATTTATTCGAAAAGCAAGCTGGAGCATGAAAAGCATCTACGTGAAGTGCTAGAAGTCCTGAAAAAAGAGAAGCTGTATGCAAAGTTCTCCAAATGTAAATTTTGGATTCAAGAAGTCCAATTTTTAGGTCATGTGGTGAACCAAGAAGGAATAATGGTTGACCCAGCAAAGATTGAAGTTGTAATGAAGTGGGAACAACCAAAAAGTCCTATGGAGATTCGAAGCTCTTTTGGATTAGCTGGATATTACCGAAGGTTTATCCAAGGCTTTTCTTCAATTGCTACTCCATTAACAGCTTTGACCCACAAAGGAGCCACTTATGCTTGGAATGAGAAGCATAAGGAAGCCTTTGAGTAGTCGCAGAAGAGATTGTGTGAAGCACCGATTCTTTCATTGCCTGAAGGAGTTAATGACTTCGCAGTTTATAGCGATGCATCTAAAGTTGGGTTAGGTTGTGTTCTGATCTAAAGGGATAAAGTGATAGCGTATGCATCGAGGCAATTAAAGGAGCATGAAAAGAACTACCCCACTCACGATCTGGAGTTGGCAGCGGTAGTATTTGCCTTAAAGATATGGAGGCATTATCTTTATGGCACAAAGTGTAAACTTCTCACTGATCATAAGAGTCTTCAATATCTCTTTAATCAGAAGGAATTGAACATGAGGCAACGACGCTGGCTAGAGTTACTCGAGGACTACGACTGTGAGATACTTTACCATCCTGGTAAAGCAAATGTTGTTGCTGATGCTCTCAGTCGGAAGGTAAACCTTGAAAAGAAAAGGCCAAGAGCGTTGAGAATTGATTTTGTCTCGACAATTGTGGAAAGTATAAAGAAAGCTCAAGAGGAAGCTTTAGAGAATAATGACCGAAAGGAAGAACGTTTGGGAAAAGCATTAGTATTCGGTACAAACAACCAAGGGTTGAAGGTATTCCAAGATAGAATTTCGGTACCTAAGACGGGCGGAGTAAGAGATCTTCTGATGGAAGAAGATCACAAGACCATGTACTCGATTCATCCCAGTAGTACAAAAATGTATAGGGATCTAAAACCCTATTATTGGTGGCCGACGATGAAGCTCGATGTTGCTAAGTATGTGGCCGAGTGTGTAACTTGTGCTAGGGTTAAGGCACAACATCAGAAACCATATGGGATTTAGAACCTTTACCCGTACGCATGGGTAAATGGGAAGACATCACCATGGATTTTGTGACTAAACTGCCCAAAACAAGGAACGGTCACGACATGATTTGGGTGGTCGTTCATCGCTTCACTAAGAGTGCGCATTTCATAGCTGCCAACGAGAAATGGTCTATGGATAAACTTGTGAATTCTTACGTGAAGGAAATTGTGAGGCTTCACGGTGTTCCGTGAACGATTGTATCCAATCGTGACCGCCGTTTTACCTCAAGGTTTTGGAGGAGTCTACAAGAGGAATTGAGTACCAAGTTGTCTTTGAGTACAACTTACCATCCGCAAACCGATGGTCAGAGCGAATGAACGATTCAAACATTGGAGGATATGCTAAGAGCATGTACCCTAGAACTCCAAGGTGACTGGGATGAACACTTACCTCTAGTAGAATTCTCCTATAATAATAGTTTCCAGTCAAGCATTAAGAAGGCACCTTATCACGTTTTGTATGGAGAAAAGTGTCGAACGCCGTCATGTTGGCTGGAAGCTAGGGAAAAGCAATTTATGGGACCTGAAATAGTCCATCAGACTGCTGAAAAGTTGAAAGTGATAAGGGAAAGGATGTTGGCTGCTCAAGATCGACAAAAGAGTTATGCTGACAAGAAAAGACAATCGATAACCTTTGAAGTTGGAGATTCGATTTTACTTAAAGTCTCGCCGTTGAAGGCAATTATAAGATTTGGTAAAAGGGGAAAGTTGAGTCTAAGGTTTATTGGACCGTTCAAAGTTCTTCAGAAAGATCGGGAATCAAGCTTACAAGCTAGAGTTACCGGAAGAACTGGAGGGTATTCATAAATCCTTTCATGTGTGTTATTTGAAAAAGTTCACGGGAGATGTGCCCGACATTATTCTGATTTTTGAGTTAAGGTTGGATGAAAACAACAGGTTGATTGAAGAACCTGAGGCAATCGTTGACCGTAAGAATAAGAAGTTGCGATGCAAGATGGTCGATTTAGTGCTTGTGTGTTGGAAACATACGAATTGGCCAAATCTCACTTGGGAAATGGAGAGTGACATGATGAGTCGCTACCCGCATTTGTTTGGTGATATATGATTCCGGGGACGAAATCATCCTAAGGGGGAGAGAATTGTAACACTCGTGTTTCTAACCTAGGCATTAATATTAAGGTGATAGTCTAGGTTAACCTTTTTAACTCATTTTGAAGAAATGAAAAAAGAATTATGTGAATTCTGTTTGTTTTATGTGTTTTATGCTTGATTACTAAGGCTTAATTAATTAAAAATAAAAATAAGCGTCAAAATTAAAGTGTGAGATAAGCCCGATATCTTTACATAAAGTTGTAGTGGTCGAAACAAGGATTTCGGGGATATAAAGAATGCCGAAATCCGAATTATAAGGAAGAAGTTATGACTTATCGAAGTTTCGCGACAAACTAGCATGGGGCCGAGTGTCGTAAAAAGTGAGTTTTTGATAAACTACTTTTTAGCCTTAGTGATGTAAATGAAAGTCGTAGTATTCGTTAAACCGAGAAGTTCGATAAAATGAACGCCCAAATCTGACTTCGTATGAGGAAGTTATGATTTTTCGAAGTTTCAGCTTAGTAGTAGACAGCTAAAAACTCGTATTTTAGATCGAGTGATTTTTAGCCGACACAACCTAAACGAGAATTGAAGGTCTCGTCATTAGTAGCACAACGGTAAAAAGTTTGAAAAAAACGAACGTCCGATGAAGAAGTTATAAATTTTTATCGGATTTCTTGTCCCGGTCTGTTAAAAATAGTAATAAAAAAATTAAATTCAAAATTAGCCGACGAATTCTAAACGAAAGTTGTAGAGCGTATTTTTAGCTACGCGTGCATATAAAGAACGTCAAAAACGGAGCTCGTATGCGAAAGTTATGGATTTCAGAAGTTTTGGCGCGAAAATCGAGAAAATTCGCTTAGTCACGAGCTGCAACGTCACCCTCGCTCAAAACGCGCCATGTGTCCTGCTGAGTCATCTGAGCTGCTGAGTTATTCGTGCTGATGAGTCATCCGAGCTGCTGGCCATATCTGAAGTGGTCCACTGAGAAGGTGACACGTACCCTCCTGCACGAGACCGAGCCATCGCAAGCCACCACGAACCCCCCAACTTCGGACCCTAGACCTTGGTCCAATCACAGACTGCCAACGAGCCCCACACATGCGCAGACCATGTGCGAGCCACCCCCTGCGAGTCCTCGGATCTGCGATGCGTGGTTTGTTCTCAGCCGTCCGATCAGAAGCCTCGCCCCTATAAATATAAGGGTGCGAGACCTCCCGGGTAACTTTGGAAATTTGCCACTTTTAACCCCTTTTCCCATATTTTCTTCAGATTAACATCCCCCAAAAGCCCCGATATCGATTATAAGCCCCAGAATACGCCACGAAGCCCCCGAGGAGCCCGAAAAATTTATCTTTTCGGTTTCGAAGCCCGACCCTTGCGGAGCCTGGTTTCTCAATAAAACTCTCGGTTGTATTAGAAACGATCGTTTTAAGCAACGAATTGCTGCCCGACTATCATCAAATCATGTGAGTGTGTAGTCACTTTCATCTTACACCTAGATATGAAGTATTTTCTATAAAATACGTGCTATGTGTAATTATATTAAGTGTTTATTTGAGGTGACTGTTGAATAAATGTTTTATACAAGTTTTAAACTGTATATGTATTTTATCTACATAATATGTTGGGTAGAACATGGCTAGAGGATATAGTTGATGTGTGTTAAAATGGTGTGAGGCCTCGATGTTGTTGTTGTAGTCACCTAGCGGAGTATAGATGACGATCACGGACCTTTCTAGACAGTCTAGTGGAACACTAGCAGGTTTGCAGCTTGTAGGTGTTGATGAATTAAATGTTCATTGGCGTACTCCATCCCCCTCATGGTTGCCTTTAGGACATGTATGGCTAAGGAAACCCCTTAGCAGTAGTGTCCATTCCGATGATAATCCTTAGGCTAGGTCCCTTGTGATAGGTGTTTAGGGACGTAAAGTGAGGACAACGGGAATGGGTAATCTGGGTTATTGTTGATTGGTGAACTTAATAAGTATATTATTATTGTGGGTTGAAAACCCTATATGCTCACCAGGCTCCCAAGCCTGACCAACTCGGTTTTTATGTTACAGGTAGTGGACCCCGAGCATAGTCAGAGGACGGCGACAAATTTTTGGATTATAGGCCAGTAGTTGTAAATAACTGTTGAAAGGCTTATAATTTCTTGTTTATGCTTTTGATTTGTATCGGAACATGACATCCTGAGGTTTTGATATATATGGAAAATATATACCTTCTAAATGAAGGGTTTTGAGAAACTTTTATCATATGTTGTTTGGGGACCAATTCCGCAACATCTTTTAAAAAGATTTCTCTAATTTTATTTTAAAAAGCATAAATTAAATCAGTCTTTTCAGGCCGAGAAATTAGGGGATGTCACATTTAAATACTTACTATATGTATAAGACAAGTCAGTCGAACCGCTAGTACACCTTATTCATGAAGCCGATCTATAAGGGGAATTTCAAGAAGCGGCCTATAAAATGACTGCCATTGTGTATCCATTTTTACCCACCGATCCCTTGATTGGTGGAGGGTCGTTAGCCGAACGATTTTCAGAGGACACTTAATCCTCATTATAAGTATAATGCAATAAACAAAGTAACAAAATGTTTTCATTAAATTCCCTATCTTAGTTACTTTAGGAAAATGTGAATTTGATTATGATCCATGAAATTGCACATTGCATTTTATGAAAGTCGTTAGTGGAGCGTCTGTGGTTAACTGGCACACTAATATGGACTTATAAAGGGTGACAATGGGTGTCTCATAAGTTATCATTGATTAATGGAGCATGTGTGGTTAACTGACATATTAGTTAGCTGATAAATGATATCGAGAGTACTGAGCTAATTTGCATTGTTATCACACCTTGTTTGTGATCCTCTGTATCCCAGTCATAAATGGAAAGGGCATAATCGAGATTAAACATGCCATTGAATAGTTCAATGAATCTCAAAAGATCTAGGAATTCCATTTAAAGCCAAATTCATTTAAATTTCGTTTTTCATGGTGATATTGGTTAATCATCATTTTCCAATCTTTAAAGAATTTGCAATTAGATTACATAATAGCTCTTTTGAAGTGTGAATTATTTAGTTGGATCCTAGCCTTAATATTTCATTTGGTTGTTATATTAAGGATTTCCTATCTAATCAAAACTTGTCCTTTATTCTTTTTCAGATGTTAACTTCCATCAACGGTTCTGGTTCCTCCATCAACAACTCCAACCACTTCTCGCTTTTGAGCAGCTACTTATAGGTCACTTTTGATGGATCCAATTTTAATGATTGGTGCATAAGATTAGAATGGATTTGCGCTTCGAGGACAAGGAATATGTTCTCGAAAAGGAGTTGAAGTAGATTGATGAAACTAAACCTACTATTAAAGAAATAGTTGCGTATAGGAGACACTGCAATGATGCTACCAAAGTGGCATGCATCATGGTGGCTACATACTATGAATCTTGAGCTACAAAGTTTCTATGAGGACTATTGACCTTATGAGATGTGCAAGGACTTGATGAAGAAGTACCATCAATGAGCTCGTTAAGAAAGGTACGAGATAGTCAAGTCACTCATAACCAGAAAGATGAAGGACAGAGACTCCGTCACGACCCACTTGCAACACATGCAATGTTATGCGGATCGTCTGTTGAAGCTCAATGTGAAATTCGATGAGGAATTGACTATTGACATAGTATTGCACTCATTTCCTAGCTGTTATGATCAGTTTGTTATGACTTATCATTTGAACAAGGAGGAAACCACATTGAGTCAACTACAAAGCTTGTTGAGAACCGCCGAGAGTGGAATGAAGGGAAAGAGTATTTCCCCCACTACTTGTGGTGATGCTACTCTTGTCTTGGCCATTTTGCTAGGGAAGTGGAAGAAGAGGAAAGCTCCCTCGAAATAGAACTGGAAGGGAAAGTCTCAAGTCAAGTCATCAAGTAATGGCCCTAAAGGCAAATCTAGTTTTTAAGCTCCCCCCACCTTTGAACCCAGGGAGGCTACTTGCTTTTACAGCCATGACAAGGGCATTGGAAACGATTCTGCCCCAAGTACTTGAAAGATATAAAGGATGGCAAGGTGAAGCAAACCTCAACTGGTATTTACAATATTCTATCTAAAAACTCATCACCTTTGAATTCTTGGGCACTTGATACAAGATGTGGTTTTCACATGGTTCTAACTTGCAGGGCCTAAGAAGAAGTGAGGATGTGGAGCATGGGAAGATGAACCTGATTATGGGAAATAGGAGATTTTCGCTTGTTACCAAGATTGGGGTTTATCTTTAGTGCTTAGTAGTGGGTTTAGTTTAGTTTGAAAAAAATGTTGTTATTCGTCATAAATGACGAGGAATATTATTTCTTTTCATGGTTTATAAAGAAAAAGTTTTAGATGTTCTTTTGATAATAAGAATAGTTGTATTTATGCTTATTATAATGGTGTATTTTATTTTGAAACATTACCTTGTGATGGCATGTATGAAAACTGTGATGATTGTAGACAATTTAGGAAATAACGTGTTACAAATTGATTCATCTAATGGTTTAGAAAAAGCATGCTTGTGGCATTGTTGTCTTGGACATGCCAAAAAGAAACGCATTGCCCAACTCTAAAAGGATGGAATGTTGGAATAACTTGAATTAAGGCCAGATGATACATACGAATCTTTTTTACTTGGAAAGATGACTAAATGACCACTGATTCTTCTGAAAGAGGCAAAGGATTGTCGGATCTCATACACACAGATGTGTGTAGGCCCTTTAGATCTACCACAAGGGATGCAAATCGATTTATGAGACTTTTAATGATGATTATAGAAGATATGGGTATATCTACTTAATCAAACATAAGTCAAAAACCTTTGAAAAGTTCAAAGAGTTTAAACATGAAGTCGAAAATCAATTGGGGAGGAAGATCAAGATGCTCAGATCTTATAGAGGTGGTGAGTATATCAGTATCAAGTTCCATGACTATCTTAAGGAATGAGGATTTTTTCACAATTAACACCTCTAAGGACACCACAACTTAATGGTGTGGCTGAGAGGTGTAATCGAACCTTGTTGGACATGGTTCATTCCATATTGAGTCGAGATTCACATCCAATCTTATTCTAGGGGTATGCCTTAGACACTGCCTCCCAAATTCTTAATCTAGTCCCAACAAAGAAGGTTTCCAAAACACGTCACAAGATGTGGACAAGGAAGGTTCCCTGATTGGCACATATCAAGGTTTGGGGTTGTGATGATTTTGTTAGACGAGAGACTCACGACAAGGTCGAAGCTCGAAGCGAGAGATGTATTTTTATATTTTACCCACATATGTCGTTTGGATACTTGTTCTATAGACCTAGTGAAAACGTGGTCTTTATAGCATGAAGGGGAGTCTTTCGCGAGGGAGATCTCATATGCAAGGACGAGAGTAGGAGTACAACTGATGTTGAAGAAATTCAAGAGTCAAGCGATGAAGGAACCTCAAACACTAGCGCTTAACCCGAGGAAGAAATTCATGTTGAACCGATTAAAGAGTCATTGCCTCTTAGATGATCCAACCATGTTAGAATGACACCAGAGTTTTATGGTTTCCATATTACTCTAGATGGTGAAACGTTTATCAGTGATAGAACACTGGTAAATTTAGACGAGCCTTCTAACTACAAGGAAGCCATGGCAGGCCCTGAGTCTACCAAATGGAAAGAGGAAATGGACATCGAGATCAAGTCCATGTATGACAACTATGTTTGGAATTTGGCTGATAATGTACTAGGTCGTATGCTAGTTGGGTGCAAATGGATCTTCAAGAAGAAGACTGACATGGATCAAAAGGTACATACATTCAAGGCACGACTGGTTGCGAAGGTCTTTACCCAAACCTCAGGGGTTGACTATGATGAGACCTTCTCACAAGTGGCTAAGATTAAATCTATTAGGGTTATGTTAGCCATTGCTGCATTTTATGATTATGAAAATTCACAGGTGGATGTCAAAACTGCATTCCTTAATAGGAAGTTGGTTGAGGATGTTCACATGAGTAAGCTATAGGGTTTTATGGATGCTAAATACCCCAATAAAGCATGTAAGCTTGAGAAATCAATCTATGGATTGAAACGAGCTTCTCACAAATGAAATCTTTGCTTTGATGAGAAAGTCAAAGAGTTTGGTTTCTCTAGAAGTGATGATGAATCTTATGTATATGTCAAAGCTAGTGGGAGTATAGTAACCTTCCTGGTATTGTATGTTGATAACATACTACTTATAGGAAATGACATTCCAACCTTGTGGGAGGTTATGTCCTGGCTTGGAAAGTGTTTCACTATGAAGGATCTAGGAGAGGCTGCCTATATTCTAGGAAAAAGGATTAGGTGCTAAAACATTTTAGGATGTAGAACTCCAAGAAAGGACAGTTACCTATCTAGAGTAATACCAAACTGAGTAAGACTTAGAGTCCGAGTACTGATGTAGAGATAGCAGAAATGAGTCGAGTTACATATGCTTCCGCCGTTGGATCGATCATGTATGCTATGACATGTACTCGCCCTGATGTAGATTTTGTTTTCAGCTAGGTAAGTAGATATCAAGGTAATTCGGGTAAAGCTCATTGGATAGCAGCTAAGAACATTCTTAAGTATCTGCGAAGGACTAAGGACTGGGTCCTTGTGCTTGGTGGCGGTGATGAGTTAAGAGTTACTGGGTATAGTGACACCAGTTTTCAGACCAATATAGACAACTTATGTTCTCAGTCAGGCTGGGTGTTTACCCTTAATGGAGGAGCAGTGACATGGATACTTCCAAGTAAGAGACTGTGGCTGATCCTACATGTGAATTAGAATATATAGCTATGAGTGAAGCGTCCAAGGAGGCTATATCATTAAAGGACTTCATTGGAGACCTTAGAGTTGTGCCTACCATTAAGGATCCGATGGGGATTTCTGTGATAATGAAGGGGCGGTTGCCTTGACCAAGGTGCCGAGAGATCATGGCAGATCTAGACATATTGACAGAAAATAAAACTTTATAAGACATCGAGTAGAAGAAGGACACCTCGTCGTTAAGAGGGTATCATTAGAAGAGAATCCGACAGATCCCCTCACAAAGGGTCTTAGTAGGGTTAAGCGCATTCAACATGCAAGGAGTATTGGTCTGAAGGATGATATTGGTTTTAGTGATTGAATAGAAATTTTGAAACTTGTAAGAAATAAATTTAATTGACATTTGATGATTGAATAAATGGAGATTTGTTTATAAGTATTGTTTACTATCTTTTGTCAAATTTTTATCATTATGTTTCACTTTTGCATATTTTACTTCTCGAATAATTGGATTATTCAAATCTACACAGTCGATCATACTTTGGAAGTAAGTAGTGAATTAAGGTTGTCATGAATTGGGTTGTAGATTGTCTAAGTCTTTAGACAGAGCAATGGTTTGCTGAAACATTCATGAGTACTTTTGAAATGGGAGTTTAAGTATTGGATTAAACCCAAGCTCAATGAATTACTTCATGTAATTTATCATGAGTTATTCTAAGACAATAATATCATATAATCTTTAAACGGAGATATATCAGTTGTTGTTTACGAGTTATTTGTGCATTGATAATGCGTAAACGCATCAGTAACATGGTGTTATAAAACGTATTTTTGTGCATTATTTAATGAGTAAATAGTGCAAGCATATAAGTCAAAATTTAACTATTCCTTTTTCCCTAACATGAAAACAGATATTTTAGGCCCCTCGATGAACTGGTGTTGACTTAAGAGTCGGGCCCGGTCAGGACTGAATTGATATGTTCAATTAAGTTCTTTAACATTACAAATCAGAAATCGGTAAACAAACTATTGGAAAATGAGAATGATTATGTTCCATGTTATTTGTACACATGATATCTTGCAGAACGGAGGATTATATGATCACTTATCATAGGACACATTACTGACTAGGTCGGAGTTCGACAGCAACTTTGAGAGCTAGAATTTGCTGGTCTATTTTTGAAGTTATACTTTCAATTATAGTTATTAGACTTATCCAAGTGGGAGACTATTGGATTAGGTGTCTAAGCCCGTAAATATAATTGGTATATACTTGAATTGATAGTAGCAAAGCCCTCTTAGGCTGCCTTCACACTAGCAGCTAGACAAGATGATTAATTGAGGAATTGCTTGAACTGATTATTTGGAATAATAAATTCGTATATAAAATGTTTTATTAATATGTTATGAAAATATTATATTAATTAGAAATCATTTTCTTTAATTAATATTTAATCAAAAAAATATTTGGAATTAATTTTAGGATTAAGGGAATGAATTGAAAGTACAGGGGCTGTTTTGCGATTACTTAATAGTTGTGGTTTGGGCTCGTTGATCACCCTAAAGAGGGTTGGCTGAAATTTTTAAGGGATTCCCTTAGGATTTCATCCAAGGACTTAAGAAGGTGGATGCATGGGCCGCTCAGGCCTTAAGCTGGAAATTAGGGTTTCCACCTGAAAACTCTAGCTTCAGGATTAAGCAACCCTAACTATAAAAGGAACATCATCTCATCAAGTTTCTTCCACTCCTTGGAAACCCTAAAAGAGCCAAAACTTTGAGTGCCTCACTCCTCTGTCCTCTATCTCAATCATCATGTTGCTTTGGTGTGTTTGTGATCCATTAGAGGTGTTACATTTGTGGCACTTGTTCTCAAAGTCAAGATCTTCAAAAGAATTATTGTTATTACTAAAAAACAATAGATGTATGTATCGAAACCCTAGTTTTATGTTAATTTCGAAAAGTTTACGTGCCTCATAGGGTTTATAGTTTTTTTGTTCAATTCTTGTATGTCTAATAGAGAAAAAACATAGATCCAACAATTAGGGTTGCATGCATACATAAGATTGTTTGTGATGTTTAAAACCCATCAGAAGCATGCCTCCACATCAGATAACAATCTCAAAGAGATAATCGGGTCCCTGTCTCCTCTGAACTCCAGAGGGTTCGTATAATTGAACTCCTGGTACTGCATCACCCTGTCTCTATGGAATCCTGCAATGGCCACGACTGCTGTAGTAGCTGCCTATGTGACGGTAACATAGTGATGGTCAAACTCCTCGATCAATACGGTCTTAACTGAACAAAACAATGGTAGAATCACCTCCCTAATCTGCTCGCCCTCTTCGACATCAATGATCCCATGGATCTTCTTATCACCGAACCTTCTCTCACTGTGCCAGCGACACCTGATCCTGAACCTCCGATAGCCACCTTACTGAAAAATATACAACAGAAAGGTCAAACATCAAAACACAATGCTCAAAACAACAGGACTCCCTCCAATTAGATCCTTAGTAGCCTTGATATTCCTTCTGACTCTCGTATGGATCCCGTGCTTCAGTAGTATGGGCCCATATTACCTTCCATACCTATCTGTAGTCAATTCTGAATTCAATCCAAGGTCCTAAGTCACTACACTAGACCACCCCTAGGTGTGCTATCACCCACATGCTCCTAAAAGCTACAACTAACTTCCTATTCAATCCTCCTAGGATGATCCCCGCTTTCACACCACTGGTTGCTTTTACGCATGCTTGTTGTATACAATACGGGGTCAGATAGAGTGTCAAAAAATTGACGATACCCTAAGTCCACAACCAAACAAGGAATAGGAAATAAGGCTAAGTCAATCATTCTAAGGATATTTAATCCCGATCGTATACAACTATAAAACATACATGTAGCAATTACACAATCATATAACATATATCAAGCGAAACCTATACCATAAGGCATCATTGAAATCTAGAATTACTATCCAATAGTTCCTAAACGAACCATAGCCTATCCACAACATGCTTTTCTAACAATTATCATATCAAAACATTCATATTTAACACGTATATCTTACTAAAATCAAGTCTTTTGGGAATCACTCTCCCGTTCAGGCTCTAGTGGACTTTACACATTGTATCTTCTTGTAAAAACCAAGGTTAAGTCAAGGTCCACGTTCCCGATCCCATGCTAACCCTTTGGTTAAAAATTTATTTTTCGAGAATGTATGTGAAAATTCTCAGATCCTAGTTTGAGTTTGGATTCACACAAGTTTTCCTCTAAATACCTTAAACTAGGGCTCTGATACCAACTTATAACATCACATTTGCACATCAAAATTCTTCAATTTTTGTTAAGGTAAAACTGCTCATTTTTTGGAATAAAGGTTAAGAAAACGATTTCTTCCAAGGCACATTGTTAAAATTTAGAGTATTATAGTAAACGCGAAATATTCATTGCTGGAAATGAATGTGTACAATCATGCCTTCACATTCCCACGACAATCGATGATACGTGAAAACAATAACAGATGAGTAAGCATTAAGCTTAATGTGTTTCCCTATAATATCACACACAATAGAACATATACATGCATACTGGGTTCATAGTCATCAGACTGGATCGCCCTAGGCATGTTGGTATGCTTTGTCAACTCAACCACTCTTCATGAGCCTTCGTGCTTATGACTTACGGCCGGTCTGCCCCTGGTCTTTTGGCCTACAACATACAAAAGGATCGCCTCAAACTCATCCGACACCATATGTCGACATACAAACATACAATAGATAAATTAGGCACCCAATATAGGCAATTATAAATCATACATCTTACCACAACCTACTAGACTCCTCACAACACTCTGCTCCGCTACTAACTAATCACCAAGAAATCCATCTCCATAAGTAACCAATAATGAGATAGCCACCCGAAAAGATGATCATACCCTAGAGCCATAATCAAACAAGAAACATGAAAGAAATCCTAGATCAAGAGTACTCAGGCTATCCCACATGACTACATATAGTCCCTAGAGCACTCCACTAGACGATAACCAACCTATAAGTACTCTAACCAGGATACCATTACTACTTCATCGTAACACCCTATTGGATTAGGTGTCTAAGTCTGTAACTATAATTGGTATGTTCTTGACCCGATAATAGCATGGTCCATTTGGGTTGTAATATTCTGGAACAATTTGATAGGTTGGATACTTGAAGAAGAGGTTATTGTGATTTATTAATATATTATAATTATAATATATTATATGAGGAATCGTATTATTTAATTAGTATTGATCAAGAATTAATTTGGTATTAATTTAATGATCAAAAGAAACTAATTAAAGTTAAGGGGACTGATTAAGTAAATCGGTAATTCTTGTAGTTGGACTCGTGACCCATGTTGATTAGAGTTGGACTAAACCTATATACAAGTCCATAAAGGTTTAGCCCAAAGGGCCTATGAAGTATGAAGGGTCGTGGAGGGCTATGGTTTGTATGGATGTAAACCTAGACTATATAAGAAACCCGTAACACCTAAAATCGGTTACCCCATGTATACTAAGAGTTGATAGCCGATTTTGAGCTCCCAAGCGTCTCTCTCAAGTCCATTCTTTTGTTTTTGTTTTGTTATAAGACATTTGAGGTGCTAGGCTCCTAAAGGTTAAAGACAAGAAAGCTACTACACAAGGTACTCTTCTAACTATTTTATGATTTAAATTGTTACCTTGCATGCTAATTTAGGCTTGATGCTTTGGAAAACAATGTTGCATGTATACTTAGAGAAAACTTAGATTTAAAGCACTAGGATTGTATGTGCACCATAGGAATATTTGGGTACATAAGACTCATCAGTGGTATCAGAGCTTAGGGTGTTTTTTATTATATTGATGTAAATATGTGATTTTCAAAGTTGGAAAAATAAATTTTGTTGGATGAGTTTTACTTAAAACTCGACGATTCCAAAGCCTAGCTCAACGAGTTGGCTCATCTGGTGGCAATTTGTTCATGTTTTTGGCCTATTTTGGATTAGGAAATTACCACAAACTATTTTGGTTAATAAAATTCGAATTTAATGACATGGTAATTTTAATTCCCATCCAATAACATGATGTTTGTCAAATTCGAAGATAACTACTTGATTATTGGGAAATACTAGTGATTTGTATAATTTGAAGTTATCATGTAACATGAACAAATTAGGTCAAGTTGGTAAATAATCATCATATCATAATTGGATTAGTTAATTTTATCTGTGTGTTCTTGATGTAGGAACCCATTTTTATACGAACGGTGGATGCAGAAGAAAAATATCTCGGGATTTATCGTGTATCAAAATATAAATATATGAAGAACATGATGAGAATTCTTAGAAAGATAAGAAGGAAAGAGAGATAAAATATTATTCCATGAAGCACATTGGAGGGAGTGAAAAACTATCCTTAGGTAGGGAGAACACACCGATTCTCTCTCTAGAATTACATTGAGACTAAGAGTGTATTACTAAGGAATGACCACCTCTCCCTTTATATACGAGGGAGAGTAAAATACACCAACAATACAATAAAGGGAGAAATACAACCTAACTACCACTCATTATTTGTAGAGCATTTCCATGCTCCAATATTTTCTCCCTAAATGCTTACAAATGATGAGAGATACAATAAGTTATACAAGGCTATAATATAGTAATCCGAATAGAAAGTATGATAATAAAATGAAACAAAATGAGAACCAAATGTTGAAATGTCTCTAAAACTATGAAGTGTCTGTGAAGTCTGAAACTTGCCATGAATCTCTGAACAGTGAAGGTCTTCCGCTTCAAAGCACCACCAATGGAGTAGAAAAAATAAGATCCAAATCTTGAAACCAATCATAATCACCGGAAGAAGAAGATCACCATGAACAAATAGAAGATCCAATAAAAGAAACACTTTAGCTTCATAAAGTCTGAAAAACATCTCGAGTTCTCGAATCATAATACACCAGAATTCTTCAATGAATAACCTGCTAAAAATGTGAAGCATCCACAAAATGAAGTCCGGATAAAAATAATGTGAGTCCAAAGACATGGTCCAACAACGCCAAAAATATGATCCAAGGATCAAAAATAAGTGCCACGTCACTTCCCCAAAATAATCTTCATCTTCAACATATCACAGATCCAGACTCGAAAAATCATAAGATCTGAACCGGATGCAAACACAAAGAACTTCGTGAGGTATGAAGTTCTTTATTCCTCATTTTTCTTGCTGTGGATCTTTAATGTGAAAAAATGGACGTAATATGTTTTATAAAGCATTTTGTCCTTTTTACTCTTTTGGGTAAAAAGTACTCCACTATTTATTCCCTCAAAAAAAACAAAACCATGTGACTATGACAAATCCCATCTCCTTTTGTCCCTAAAAACCTCCTGCATACTCTTCATCTTTGCCTTCCCAAGACCAACTTTTGATCCAAAATGCTTTATAATTGATTCCCCTCATTAAAATATGAATAAATGGTATTTCTGGCATCATTTTTTCATGAAAAAGGCATTTTTTGTCATCTGTTCAGCCCCTCAGTCGGGCCCTGAACCATCAAAGAAGCCTTAATGGAACCTTACTGGTTATCTGCAATGCCTGAGGAACTGGCAAAATTTAAAAGAAATAATGTGTGGCAAATCGCTCCAATGCCAAAAGGTCACACTATTGTCGGTACAAGATGGGTATACAAGAATAAATTGGATGAATCCGGTACGGTCGACAGAAACAAAGCGAGACTAGTTACTAAGGGGTATTGTCAACTTGAAGGTGTTGATTAAGATGAAACGTATGCCCCTATAGCCAGGATAGAAGCCAAACACATATTCTAAGCGTATGCAGCTCACAAGAATATCAAGGTACATCAAATGGATGTAAAGAGTGCCTTCTTAAATGGTGAACTGAAAGAGGAGGTTTATCTTCAACAACCTCTGTGCTTCGAAAGTCTTGAATTCCCAAATCAGTGCTACAAACTTGAGAAAGCAGTTTATGGTCTAAAGCAAGCTCTGAGGACTTGGTACGAGACTCTCTCAGAATTTCTTGTCTCTTCCAGATACAAAAGAGGAGTGATTGATCCCACTTTATTTAGAAAAGAAATAATAATCACCTTATGCTTATACAAATATATGTGGATGATATTATCTTCGGATCAATAGATCAAAGGATGGTGGACGATTTTGAAAATCTCATGACCAAAAAATTCCAAATGAGCATGAATAGAGATATTAATTTTTTTCTATGAACTCAAGTAAAAACGATTCTACAAGGAATATTCATCCATCAGGAGAAATACACCTCTGAACTACTAAAGAAATACTCTATGGACAATTGTTCCTCAGCCAAGGTTCCTATGGCCTTCGGATATAAGATTCATGCTGATCCTTCTAGAGAATCAGTAGACCGCAAAACTTATACATGAATGATTGGTTCATTGTTGTAACTCACCGCAAGCAGACCAGACATTGTCTTCGCAATAGGCGTGTGCGTAAGATACCAAGCCGATCCGAAAGTATCTCACATGACTGCAGTTAAACAAATTCTCAAATAATTAAAGGGTAGCAAGGCTCTAGGCCTCTAGTATCCTGCAAGGAACGACTTCATCCTACTAGCATTTATAAATGCGGATCATGCTGGATGTAGATTGTATAGAAAAAGCCCTTCCGGTGGATGTCAATTTCTCGACGGAAGATTACTCAGCTGGTCGTCAATGAAACAAAGTTGTGTCTCTTTTTCCATCGTAGAAGCAAAATATGTGGCCACAACCAGCTGTTGTTCACAAGTCTTATGGATGAAAACTCAACTTATGGACTACAGATACAGGATGTTGCGGATACCGATTTATTGTGACTCAAAGAGTGTTATAACGATTTCTAACAATCCCATTCATCACTCAAAGACGAAGCATATTGAACTACGGTATCACTTAATCAGAGATCACATCTTGAAAGGTAACATTGAACTAATTTTTGTAAACACTCATGGAGAGATTGCTGTTGTATTCACAAAGGCATTTGACTCTACAAAGCTCAAGAATTTCTTACAAATGTTACAAATGATGAATCCGGACCCGCAATTCTTTATGAATTGATAGGTACTGCAGACCACTTCTCGTCTCTGTTGCGGCCCTAATTAAATATATCTATCATATATGGTTTTATTATACCTTGTGTCCTGAAACCATATATCATACCTATATTTCTATGGTTCTTGTTTATTATGTGTGATTTTGTTCAAGTGTTTCTCTCAGTTGCTTCTACTGCAGTCTTCGAACCATTCACCATAGTAATGAAGCTATCTGCAACGATGATCCAATCCGCAATGGCTGTTCAATCCTCAGTTGTATTTAACGCACCTTCAATCATTTCATAAATTCAAGGAACTTTGTGTGTTATTAAATAATTCTCATTAAATATAAAACATTCTCAAAAACATTCGTTTGTATCATATAACGTTTCAGTTTCTTTTAAAATAGTCTCTTAGTGTCAGACCTATTTTAGGTATCATGACAAATAAAACAATTTTCCATAAAATAAATCTCTTTAGAAATCTTTTCCTTAAACTGTAAACTCCCCTCATCCTAAATGTCAAATCCGTTCCGAATTCTTACTTTATTCAACGGACTTTTACTCCTCACCACACATTCTCCAAACGTGCATTTATGGGCCAAAAATTAAAATAAAGTTTCTTGTATTTACTTTATTCATGGTTGCAACTGGTTAAAACCCAAGGGTTTTATGATTCACAACTGTAAGTAGGGTATATCCAATAAACGTTTCAGATCTGGCGGTATATAAGTTCTCCCCCCCCCCCAAGAAAGCTTTACGCTTTTTGCACTCTCAAACGACGATCTTCATCTTCTTCACCTTCTTGCAATCAAACTCTTTTCCCGCAAGTTCTTAAAATCTTTTTCAACAATGGTGAAGTATGGCATTTAAAATCTTATGAGAGTTATACACATATGTTTATTAATATATTATAAATATATTAATATGAAGTCATGTTATTTAATTAGTCTTAGTCTTAAATTAATTATGAATTAATTTAGAGATTAAAAGGAAGACTAATTAGATTATGGGCTATTGGTGTGGGCTAACACTCATTTGTTAATGGGCTAGGCTTATATGGAAGTCCATGGATGATCCATGGAGCTTTTAACCCATGGATCTTTGGAAAGGAAAAGACATGGGTTATTAGGGTTTCACCCTAATCATGTAAACTATACAAGCATGCTTATGTTGCATGAAATAGCCACTAGTGGCACTAGTTGTGTGAGACTTAGGTGTGGCCGATTTCTATGTGTGTATACACTCTCTCAAAGTTTTCCATGAGTTTGTGGTGATTTGTGATTCCATTTGAGGCATTCACACTATTGGTTCTTGGCCCTCAAACTCCTTAGGAATCAAACTCATCATCAAAAGGTATGTAATCTCATCTAATTCTTTTATGTTTAAAAGTACCCCATGCCATGTTAGATAGGTTATGAACCTTGGAAATTATTATTTGCATGTATTTTAGAAGAAAACATAGATCCAAGGTTTATTAGGGTTGCATGCACACTTAGGAAGTGTTAGATTGCTCAAAACCCAACATATTGTCCATTACTTTGTGCCGCTTTCCTTGCCCAAGCTTGCCTCACCAGCGAATCTGTTGTTTCATCCCAACAATATTTTTTCTACACATTAACAATATAAACATAACTTGAAGTGTAAATGTTTACTAAACAACAATTTATGACTTATAGTTACCTGAAACTCCTCCAAATATAATTCGCGCATTTCTTTGCTTACTTGTGCCCAATCGTACCCTTCTGGATCCACTATTTGTTTAAAGGACTGGCTAATAAAGTGAGCACAAGGGCATGGTGGAATTAGCCTGCAAGTAATCATGTGATGTGTTAAGTTATGAATTTATATGTACGTGTAAACCAAAATTTAATACATAAAAAAAGTTGTAATTAAGATTTAAATTGATAACTCACGTATTTTTCCAAACATGAACATTTAAACATCCATCTAGTCCACAATCTTCAGAGGAATTGTTTTCACCTTCTACATTTTCCAATACAGATTCATTCATGGTTGGTTGTGTTGGTGATGGGGTAGATTCTGGGATAGGTGTTGTTGATGGGGTATATTCTGGGGTAGGTGTTAGGATAGATGGATATGTTGAGGACGTGGTAGTTCCTTTACTTAAGGAAGGTGTGGTAGTTATTGTAGTTGTGGAGGATGGTAGTGTAGATGCAGGTTTTGAGGTTGTGGTAGTAGATATAGGTGATAATGATGTGGTTGTGGGTGTTGGTGTTGAGGATGGTTTATATGATATAGGTGCTGAAGTTTTGTTTATTAATGTCCGTGTTGACGATTGTATTGCTCCAATTTCTGAAGTTTTAAATGTTTTTTCTAAAGATGGTGTGGATGTTGTAAGTGATCCCGAGGAATTTCTATTCATGGGTGATGTTAATGATATAGCTTTAGGGGTTTTGTTGGTAGATGTTATAGGTGCTTTGGATGTGGTTGTTGATATTGGGAAGTCGATTTCTTCATCTTGTAACTGTTTGTTTATGAATTTTGTAGCAGAAATCATGTTGCGTTTCATTACTTGTGGTGCAATGAATTTAGTTGGCTTGACACCGGATGCTCCTTTTGCTTTCGAGGTCGACATCTTTCTAACACAAACAATAAAAATAAATTATATATGAAGGCATTACTTTGCATGCAAACTATTGAATACAATCAAAACCAATTTACATGAAGATGATCAGAGAACAAAAAAGGATCGATCATCACGACAACAATAAATTATATAACTATAAATTTTAGATGAGTGACAACCTATATCACCAAAGTCAGTGCACAAACGTATAATGAACAAAGATTTTGATCAATTAGCCGCCGGAGATGATGATTAAAAAAAATGTAAACTCTATTTCTAATTGTTAAACTTACCCTAATATGCAGCATAAACGTGTGTAGGTTGGAGGGAAACGAATAGCGAAATACTTTGAACCTTAGCTAATAAAAAATTTGAACTGTGATAATTACCGCTAAATATTTAGTAATTCATATTTATTTAAAGTAGTTACAGGTTGATAGATAGGGTATATACATATAAATAACTTCAAGAGAGAACATAGACTAACGATGTGTTCTGGTATAATTTTAACTTAAAATTATATACGAGGACTAAACATTAATAAACTATACATCTTTATGCTTTTCTGTTTAAACCGAAATTTATATACAAAAGACGTATGGGTCATGTCAATATATATGGTTATGGCTTATGGTTTCCATGGATGACATATGGTCCATTGGTCAACATGATAGTGGCTTATTGTGTCCAAGGATGACATATGGTTTATTGTTCAACATGGTAATGGCTTATGGTGTCCATGGTTGACATATGGATTGCATATGGGCCATTGGTCAACATGGTAGTGGCTTATGGTGTGCATGGATGACATGTGGGCCATTGGTCGACGTGGTAGTGGCCTATTGTGTCCATGGATTACATATGGTTGATTGGTCCACATGGCAATGGCTTATGGTGTCCATGGTTGACATATGATTGATTTTTCCACATAGTAATGGCTTATGGTGTCCATGGTTGACATATGCATAACTTATGGGCCATTGGTCAACATGGTAGTGCCTTATGGTGTCCATGGATGACATATGTGCCATTGGTCGACATGGTAGTGCCTTATTGTGTCCATGGATGACATATGGGCCATTGGTTCACATGGTAATGGCTTATGGTGTCCATGGTTGACATATGGTTGATTGGTCCACATGGTAATGGCTTATGGTGTCTATGGTTGACATATGGATGACATATGGTCCATTGGAGAACATGGTAGTGGCTTATGGTGTCCATGGATGATATATGTACCATTGGTCGACATGGTAGTGGCTGATGTTGTCCATGGATGACATATACGCCATTGGTTGACATAGTAGTGGCTTATTGTGTCCATGGATGAAATATGGGTCATTGGTCCACATGGTAATGGCTTATTGTGTCCATGGATGATATATGGGCCATTGGTCAACATGGTAGCGGCTTATTGTGTCCATGGATGACATATGAGCCACTGGTCGACATGGTAGGGGCTTATGGTGTCCATGGATGACATATGGGCCATTGGTCCACATGGTAATGGATTACGGTGTCCATGGATGACATATGTGCCATTGGTTGACATGGTAGCGGCTTATTGTGTCCATGGATGACATATGGGCCATTGGTCTACGTGGTAATGGCTTATGGTGTCCATGGTTGACATATGGTTGATTGGTCCACATGGTAATGGCTATGGTGTCCATGGTTGACATATGGATGACATATGGGCCATTGGGCAACATAGTAGTGGCTTATGGTGTCCACGGATGACATATGAGCCATTGGCTGACATGGTTGGGGCTTATGGTATCCATGGATGACATATGGGCCATTGATCGACTTGGTAGTGGCTTCTTGTGTGCATGGATGAAATATGGTTGATTGGTAAACGTGTTTTACTTCTTACCCGAAGTCGCAGGTTCGAATCCTAATTATGTCATCAATAATTTTATTTAAATTGGTCTCTCTAAATGTAATCAATATTTTTATTTAACTTCATCTTTTTTTAATTTAAGTTGTTCAATTTAATTACAAAAATGCACATAGGTATTGAGAAAAACACCCTAACCATTTACGTAGTAACCTTTTTACATTAAAGGGAAATTATGTCAATTCATAGTCTAAACACTTAGGCGCCACAATTTGTAGTCAGAGTCATCCCGTCGTTTCAGTTTATCGGCGATAGTTCTTCTACAATCCATACCAACACTCAAAATTCCCGAACGTTGGTAAATAAACCCTAAAATAGTTGTTGCTACATAATTTGGATTACATTCCATGCAGATCAACATAATGGCCGCGAGTTGTTTTTCAGAATGAATGCAAACAAGGCAACAAGTAACAAGGATCACTGCTTTGCCATTGCACTTGATCGAAAAAATATTAACTACGGTTGGGGGAAATTCACCAATCGATGGTTTTAAGTTCTTGATAGTGTAAGTATGATGTACATGAAAGAGCCTTACATGTTTTTGACCACACTTGTGTCAGGTCCGTCAAACCCTAAGCATAAAATAGATGTATTTTTGCAACCAGTTGTTGCAGAGTTGGAGCAATTATAGGAAGAAGGCGTAGTAACGTATGATATATCTTTAAAACAAAATTTCTGTCTAAGAGCTGCTTTGATGTGGACAATTAGCGATTTTCCAGCATATGCAATGCTGTCCGGATGGTCTACAACATGTAAGCTAGCATGTCTACATTGTGGGAAACATACACAAGCATTCAAACTAAAAAGATTGTAATAACATGTCATGGTTTGACTACCATAGAAGATTTCTACATGTAAATCACCCATACAGAAAGGATAAAAATAAGTTCAAGAAGAATCGTGAAGTGATAGAAGGTCCTCCTCCAAGTAAGAATGGTGAAAAAACTTTAAGGGAGATTGAACTAAATTAAATGATGATGATGCAAACAAAAGATGTGGCGATCATGGTTGGAAAAAGAAAAGCATATTTTGGGATTTACCATATTGCAAAACAAACCACATTAGACATAATTTTGATGTTATGCATATTGTTAAAAATGTATTTGAAAACTTTTTTTACACTGTAATGGATGTCAAAGGGAAGACGAAGGACAATGTCGCAGCCAGAAGAGATCTAAAGCTCTATTGTAGTAAGAGAAAAAGAGTCGAAGATAATGAAAGAGCATACTACACTCTAGACAAGAATCAAAAGAAAGTCATATGCCAATGGGTGGAGAAATTGTGTTTCCCCGATGGTTATGTTTATAATTTGGGGAGGTGTGTTGATTTAACAGGGTGTAGACTGTTTCATTTCGTGAGATGTTAGGAAGCATAACAGATTTGAGTATTTTCTTAGAAACTTTAACAGCAACATCAATCAAAACAAAAGACATGGAAAGGATTGAAACCGAGATCCCAATAATATTATGTGAATTAGAGACCATCTTTGTCCCTAGTATTTTTAACTCCAAAAAACGTTTACCAGTTTATTTTCCATACGAAGCGAAGATAGCCGGTCCTGTCTAATATTGGTGGATGTATCCATTTGAAAGGTTTGTATGGTACATCATAATGTATGTTCCTATTTTTGTAAGCTCATTTAAATAATCTTCACTATAGGTATCTAAATCAGTTGAAAAAAGATGTGAAAAATAAAGCCCGAGTGGAAGGGTCCGTTGTGAATGCGTACTTACTACGTGAAGCATCTATATTTTGCTCTAATTATTTCGAGACTGGTGTCCCCACACGTAATAGAAAGTTGCCTCGAAATGATGATAGAGGAGGAGATGAGCAAGTGGATGCTAACAACGACAAGTTAGATATATTTTCATATCCTGGGCGTCGTTATGGAAGACTCTGTTAGATTAGGTTTCTAAGCCCATAACTATAATTCGTATGTACTTAAATAGATAGCAGCACAGTCATTTTGGGTTGCCGTCAAATCTAGCAATCGGACAACGAAATTATGAAAGGAAAGATATTGATTTATTATAAGATTAATAAACTAATATAAGTGATTTATTAATATGTTAAAAGATTAATATATTAATTAGAAATTATAATGTTTAATTAATAGTTAGCCAGAAGTTAACTAGAATTAATTTTAGGGTTAACTGTATTAATTATAAAGTGCAGGGACTAGTTTGCAATTATCTAATAGTTGATTTGAAGGTTCCAGAACCTCCTTGGAAGGGGGTGGACAAAATCTATAGGGGAAACCCTAATGATTTCGTCCAAGGGGATTGGATAAGGCCTTTGGATAAGCTTAGGCCCCAAGCAAAGGAACATTAGGGTTTTCCCTAAACCCTAGATCCCTCGGTTATATAAGAAGCCTCCTAGCTCTGAAAATTGGTCACTCGTTCTTTGGAGAAACCCTAAGGCCTATTTTTGCATGCCCTAACCTCTCTCTTTCAAGTTTCCTTCTTGCTAGTTTTTGGGTGTGACTCCATTAGAGGCATTACATTTGTGGTGCTAAGCTTCCAAGAAGATCAAGATTAAAAGGATTATCAATTGTTTGCTACAACAATTGAAAGGTATGTAACTCTTAAACCCCAATTGGTTAATTTTGAAAATAGCCTCTCTCCTTAGGGTTCTTGTTTTGCTATTCAAAGTTATATGTTCAATAGTTAAAACATAGATCCAAAGTAGGTTGCATGTGAACTTAGGATGCTTTTCTGCCTTGTTCTGGAGCACCCTGGAAATAAGGAAGATTTCTTTCGGATTCATGCATGGGAAGTCTGCCTGAGTGTGGATGTAGTCATGCTCCCTTCTGGTGAGGGTATACTGGATGAAATCAGTCTTCATGAACTTCCACATCTTGTAGTTCTTCATTGCGGATGGTCTATCGTTAGACCATATATTCTCAATGGAGGAACCATGCTTAGCATAAAATCGGTTAAGTCTTTCAAACTCCATTGGCAGTCGTTTGTGAGCAGGAAGGCTGCAGTCAAATGACTCAAATACTGCAAAGTATTTGGCATTCGGAGAAATTGGAATATCCCAGTATCCATCAGCAGGGGGTTCAACATATGTGAGGTGCGGGGTGTAGTCTTCATCCAATAGCCTGCGGTGTGGATTGACCCATGAGTTAATCAAGGACTCATCTATCATAGTGTCGAATCCGCATTCTCTCCAGATAAGTTCAGAAAGCTTGGCCGCCTTCCAATCATGCTCTCTTTGGGTTGTGGCAGGGGAGTCTGTGGAGCTTGCAGATGATATGTTCTCCTCAAGACTTTTGAACTGAGGAGGAGTCTCAGGCTTTTTGGGAGTGTCTTTTGGAGGTGAAGTGTGGGGACATGGGGTATGTTAAGATGGTTGCAGTGAGGGCTGCGGTGTTGGATTTTTTCCAATGATGATGGGGGGACTCTGATGAATGGAAGTATTAGAGTGGTGGATATCTTCATCTTCACTTCCCCCTCTTGAGGAATGCAACGGAGGTGCTTCCTCAAGCCATTGCTTAAGTCCATCCACCTTGGCACAGACTTCTTGAAACTGAGATTTGATAGACTCTGTCAATTGGGAATTGTTTGGAGTGGAGGATTTGAAGAGCAGCTTGTGTATTTCTTTGGTAAGCTTGAGCATCTCAGGGCCATGGAAGTTGGAGGTAAGAGATTTCTTCATTCTGTTGATGGTTGCGTGAAGAACAGAGATAGTGGACTCATAAGCATGAGTCTCATCTATCACTTGCTAAGACTGAGCAGCTTGATCCGCAATGGCTACTTGAAGATCCTTTTTGATTGTGGTCACCTCAGTAATGAGGCATTCCGCTGCAGCCATGAAGTCCTTATGGTCAGCCTTGCGGTTGTTGTCAAGGGACCGGATCCCCATCTCTACTTTGAGAGAGATGCGTTTAGCAGCCATACGCTCCTTTGTTTCCAGTCGTTTAATTCTTTTAATCAATGACCGCGGTCCTGGAGTGTCTTCAGGTTGAGGTTGAGTAGGTTTAACCGCAGCCAAGATTTGATCTACTTTGGCTTGAAGGCTCATGAACTCCTTCCAGGTGAAAACATTCTTCTTCTTCTTCTTCTTCTTCTTCTTCTCTATAGGCTTGGAAGTTGAATGTTGAGAACCACTGGACTCCTCTTCTTCTTCAAACATCATCAGGTCGTCGTCTTAAGGGGTCGGTTTGTTGACATCTAGGAGGTCTTCATCATCAAGACCGAAGGTAGGAGCTGAGCTGAGTTCGATTGCAGGCCCTTCGTCTTGTGATGGGTTGACTGTAGGAGTGGGAGATGGAATAGGAGTTGCAGTAGGAGGAACTTTGGAGGTACCTACGGTTGCACCTAAAGCTTGAGCTTTCAACATAGTTTCTGCCATCTGATCTATCCAGTTTTGAACCTTTTGCATTATGGCTACGGTATTGGCATTGCCCAATACCTGGCCACGGTCTGGATCTCCTGTTCTTTCTGTTGATGATGCTTTATATGTTGCTCCTTGCAGGCTTGGAAAGCCCTCTTGAATGCAACATACTTCTTTTTATCCAACTCGGTTACTGGATTGGACTGTAACTAGGAGTCATTTGAGTTATCGCCGTCAAATCCTTCAAATGGCACTGAAGTGTCCTTCGGGTCCACGGATCCTTGCACATTTGTGCTCACCGTGCCTAAACCACCTGTGAAAGATGAAAGCAGAGTAGGATTTCCTGGGCTTCCTCGGGCTCCTTGACCCGTGGTCAAGTCTAGCCTCGGCCCAATTCTGGCATGGGCGAAAGAAGTACCCTGCGGGTGGGAAGGTGTTTGTAGTGTTTGGGTAATAGAAAGAAGGATGGAGCGCAACTCCTCAGGGGAAAAGAAATGCAGTCGGGAAGCCCTGGAGACCTTAAGGCGTGAACCAGTGTCATCCTCTTGGAAGTTCACTGGGGGGGGGGGGGAGTTTCCACGTAGATGAGAATCAGACTCACTTTCTGAGTCTGCCTCGAAAAAGATAGAGGTATCGAATGGGTGTGCGGCCACCCCAAGGACTACCAGAACCTTTTGAGAGGCTTCAGCATCTGTCCGGTCACGCATATGGCTAGAGGTTTCAGTTGTTTTCCTTTTCATGAGGATAGAGATAGGTTGCCTATCCTCATCTGAATCAGTGCTAGATACGGTTTGGGGAGGTTTTGTCTTGCGTTTCTTAGAGGGTGCGGTTCGTTTTAGGGCATCCTTCTTAGGTGTGCTTTGTTTCTTCTTGGATGCCAACTTCTTTCTTCTTTGAGAAAGGTTGGATAGTGTAGTGGCAGAGGGGACTGCGGTACCCTCACGGATAATGGCTGCGGATGGAAGAGGCGGGGTATAAGGGTATGGGGCAATACCCTCCGTAGGCTCAATGTGGTCTGAGACATCAGCAGTCTCAAGACCAAGAAAAATAAGAATATGGGTGGGAAGCCTGCAGATCGGTCCAAATAAAGTTTAGTCAGAAGAAGGGTTGTACCTTTTTAGATCCTTAGTGACAAAGAAGTTGATGTCACTGCCCATGTCAATGCCAGCATCCGCATGCAAGCTTGAGATGCATAGTGAGTAGAACCGAGCAAATGTGAGCTCGGTTGGGTTCTCCCTTGGGTGCTCTTTGGGGTTGTATTGGAGGAAATCGTCCTAAAGAATATGCCCATAGTTGACATCGTGGCCTGTGTAGATGCTCCACACCAGTTCTAGCAGCTTCAATCCCATGTTGTCGATGCCTCTGGTTCTGCCTGATAGACAACGGATGACGAAGTGGCACACTAGCTGCCAAACCGCAGGCAGTTGGTTCTTTTTAAACTCACCAATCCCTCAGATTGGTTTTTGATACCCCATCTGGTAGAGTGCGGTTGTGATGTTAGACATTGATGGTGAGAAAATCTTGATGGAAGGGTGACTTAGAAGATTAATGGCGGATAAGAATTTCTCTTTGGTCAAGATGACCAAAGAATCATTGATGACGTTGAGATGCAGTTCTTGGGGGTTCTCCAATGGACGATATGCAGAAAAAGCACATTTGAAGAGTGTTGAAATTGGAATGACGTCTGTAAAAGCATCGAATGGACCAAACAGAATATGGTTCTTGAGAAACTTGATGATAAGCATGGTTGGGGCATTGTATGAAGGGTGATCTTCAAAAATTGCTCTGAAATAGCTTGAAGCTATTGTTGGAGAGTCGGAACAAGTTGGATTCATAGAACCTGAAGCCTTGGATTGCTTCTTAGATGCAGCTGATTTCACCATTGTGAGAGAAGAAAAACGGAGTTCTTGAGAGTTATGGAGGTTTTGAAGCTTAAGAGAGAATAGTCGATAATCAGAAAGCGTAGAGAATTGTTAGGGAAGAAGATGAAGGTAAAACGTCCATTTGGGGGGGGGGGGGGGGGGTGAAAAGGTTTTAACACTAGGTAAAAAGATAGAAGAGGGTAAAACGTCGATTGGGGTTTTTGGGGGGAATCTATGATTTTAGGATTAAATCTCAGCCACACAAAATTAAAACGGCTTTAAAAGGATTTTGGGAGATTTCCAAAAAGGGGTTTGCATTAAATGTAAGGTCAGACGCATGTTAATAGGTCAGGTAATCGTGGGGTGATGAGAGAGGAAGTTGTAACGGATGGGACGTGTTAGGGAGAGGAAAGGACAAATTAAGGATGAGTTTATTGGAAAATCGTTCTTTTTGTCATCATCCCTAAAATAGGTCTGATACGAGGACTATTCTGAAAGAGAATGTGACAGTTTCTATTGGAATGTTTTATTTTATTTAATGAAGAATCATTAAATAGCACACAAAGATTCGAGAGTTGATGAAACAGTTGGGAAATTATCATGATGGTCGCGGATGGAAACGTCATTGTGGTTGAGAATGTTCATCGCTGATGAAAATGCATTGCGGTTGAGAGTCGTCATCGCGGATGAACAAAGGAAAGACTACAGTGAGGAACTGAGAGGAAAACACTTGTACAAAAATTAGTAATAACAAACCATTAGGACCCATGAGAGATACGTATGACATATGGTTGCGGTACCGAGACTGCGGTACCAAAACCATATATCATATGTAATTTTCAGTTAGAATCGCAATGGCGACCAAGAATGGTCTGCGGTACCTAACAATTCAAAAAGAATTGCGGGTTTGGATTCATCATCCCTAGCATTTGCAGGAAAGTGTTGAGTATTGTGGAGTCGAGCGCTTTTGTGAACACATAGCAATCTATTCATGAGAAGGAACAAAGATGATTTCAATATTACCTTTCAGAATATGATCTTTGATGAAATGATACCGTAACTCAATATGTTTGGTCTTTGAGTGCTGAATCGGATTGTGAGAGATAGCAATAGCACTTTCAGAGTCACAATATATCGGTATCCGCAACATTCTATACCCGTAGTCGATTAGTTGTGTTTTCATCCAACAAACTTGAGAGCAACAGCTGGCTGCGGCCACATACTCGGCTTTTGCAGTTGATAGAGAGACACAACTTTGTTTCCTTGAAGACCAGCTGATGAGACGTTTACCCAGAAATTGACATCCACCCGAAGTGCTTTTTCGATCGAGCTTGCATCCGGCATGATCCGCATCTGTGAAGGCTTGTAGGCTGAAGTCATTGCATGCGGGGTAACATAGACCAAGAGATTTGCTTCCTTTCAGGTACCGTAGAATCTGTTTGACTGCGGTCAAATGAGATGCTTTTGGGTCAGCCTGATACCTTGCACAAACACCGGTTGTAAAAACAATGTCTGGTTTGCTTGCGGTGAGGTACATCAAAGAGCCTATGATGCCTCTATAAGTCTTGTGATCCACAGATTCGCCTGAGGGATCAGCAGAGATCTTATAACCGAAGGCCATGGGGACCTTAGCAGATGAATAGTTGTCCATTGAATATTTCTTTAATACTTTAGTGGTGTATTTCTCTTGATGAATGAATATGCCTTGCGGTACTTGTTTCACTTGAAGACCAAGAAAGAAGTTAATCTCTCTATTCATGCTCATTTTGAGCTTGTTGGTCATGGGCTTAGCAAATTCATCTACCATGCCTTGATAAGTCGATCCGAAGATGATATCATCCACATATATTTGTACCATCATAAGGTGGTCTCCATTTGCTTTTCTGAATAGTGTGGGATCAATCACTCCTCTCTTGTACCCGGATGAGACGAGGAATTCAGAGAGTGTCTCATACCAAGCTCTTGGGGCTTGTTTCAAACCATAGACTGATTTTTCAAGCTTGTAGCAGTGATCTGAGAATTCAACATTTTCAAATCTTGGAGGTTATTGAAGATAAACCTCTTCTTTTGGTTCCCCATTAAGAAAGGCACTTTTAAGGTCCATCTGGTGTACCTTGACGTTTTTGTGGGCTGCGTATGCTAGAAAGATTTGGATGGCATCCATGCGTGCTACCAGAGCATACGTTTCATCGTAGTCAATGCCTTCCAGTTGACTATAGCCCTTGGTAACAAGCCTTGCCTTGTTTCTAACTACCGCACCAGATTCATCCAGCTTGTTATTGAACACCCATCTAGTGCCAACAATGGAGTGACCACGTGGCTTCGGAACGAGCTGCCATACTTTGTTTCTTTGAAATTCTTCAAGCTCTGCTTGCATTGCGGCTATCCAGTCCGGTTCAAGCAGTGCTTCTTTGATCGTTCTGGGCTCTACCGAGGACATAAATGCTGCATAGTGGCAATGATCAGATAAGTCCTTGGAAGATCGCATCTGGATACCTGCAGATGGGTTATCGATGATTTGACCTGGTGGGTGGTCTTTCGTCCATACATGAAGACATGGCAGCAGATGATCAACAGCTGCGGTTGGAGATGGTAGTTCCCCCTAGATTTGAGAACATCCTGCTGAATCATCTTGATCTATTGGAACAAAATTTTCTTGAGTAGCCGGGAGAGGTTGCCCCTGGGTTGCGGACGGGAGTTCCTCTGGAACCTGAGAAGGTTCCCCCTGGACTGTAGATGGGAGAGTGACAATCCTTGGATCGGTTCTAGTGTCAATATTATCTATGAGTTCATCATCCGAATCCGAAGATATGTTTAATGGAAATGATTCTCTGCGGGCAGGAATTTAAACAACATCAAGTACTGGAACCTCTAGATCTGGAGTAGAGCTTTCCCCCTCAACCAGAGAGGTGGAAGTATTGAGAAATACTACTTTAGATAGAGATGGTCCAGAAACATCAGCATGCTGTTGTTGAGCTGCGGATGACACAAGAACTTCGTATAGTTTCTCCGTTACAACAGGATCGAAAAGATCGTCATAATTGACTTCAACTAGATTTAAGGATGCTGAAGAGGTAGGAATGTCACATTCCCTGATCGTGGTGGTTTCTATCGACGGAGGGGCGTCGCGGGTGTGAGAATCATGAAATTTTACATCAAAGCTTTCAATGATCAGCCTTGTACGTCTGATCAAAACTCGATAAGCAACCTTGTTAGTGCAATAACCAAGGAAGATGCCTTGGTCAGACTTTGGTGCAAACTTGTTGAGTTGGTCTCTGTTGTTGATCACAAAGCATCTACATCCAAAAATATGAAAGAAGCGAACATTTGGCTTGCGGTTGTTAAGACCCTCATATGGTGTTTTATTGAGGCGTTTGCACACGATACTTCGGTTTTGAACAAAGCATGCGGTTGCTACTGCTTCAGCCCAGAAGTAGGGAGGAAGTTGGGTGAAATTAAGCATAGATCTGGCTGCTTCTACTAGTGTGTGGTTCCTTCTTACTACTTCACCATTTTGTTGCGGTGTATAGTGTGCTGAGAAGTTGTGAGAGATGCCTTTGAAAACCAAGAAACTATTGAGAAGATGATTAGTGAACTCGGTTCCATTATCACTGTGGATGCGTCTAACTGGAAGCTTGATCTGAAGTTCGATTTCCTTGATGAAGTTGATGAAGATCTGCGGTGTCTCTGATTTGAGTCTAAGAAAGAAGACCCATGTGAAGCGTGTATAATCATCAACAATAACTAGTATATACTTTTTGTGGTGGAGACTGGCTACGGTTTAGGGACCACATAAATCAATGTGTAATAGCTCTACTGGTTCAGAAATAGAAGAGTCCATTATAAGAGGGTGACTTGTTTTTGACTGCTTACCACATTCACAAGCTGGACAGAGAGTATCGTTGCTAAATTTGAGAATGGGGAGATCGCGGACTAGTTCTCTAGTGACCAGGTTGTTGATGTACCGGAAGTTGAGATGAGCTAGCTTGCAGTGCCATAGCCAGCTGACTTCGGATACAGCTTTGGATAGGAAACACAACTGCGTTCTGCCAATGATTAGAGAGACATCCAAAGGATACATGGTACCTTCGGATCGAGCTTTGATCAAACATGAGCTCCTATCACTTGTCATTACGTAACAAAACTGATCATCAAATTCAAAACGGTGTCCTGCTTTACATAGTTGGCCAACACTGATGAGATTGTGTTTAAGGCTTTCTACACAAGCAACCTTCTGAATGGCAAAGTTCCTTGTAGTAAGAACATCGTAACCTCGGATGACACCGTTTGCATTGTTGCCAAACGTGACATTTCGACCATTGCATATAGGCCTGAAAACCCGAAGGTACTCTAACCTTCCGGTCATGTGCAAGGAGCAGGCACTGTCACTTAACCATTCTTCTTCTTGTTCCTCCTTGCACAAAGCCTGAGAATTACACGGTTAGTTTAGGCATCCAAGCAAGTTTGGAGCCAGGGACAATTGATGTATTTCTAAATGATGCATAGTCCGAGGTTGCATGGACAGGTCTCTTGTCAACTTTTAGACGTAGTCCTGGGTGTTTGTTCAGATTTGGATTGTTGTGAGCTTTTGAAAAAAATACGAGGTTTCTTACTTTGATTTGATTTGACATGAGATAAAACTTTTTGACAACTACACTGACATTTACAAAAAGAGATTTTGTCATTGAATCTGACACTTTGCTTGGTCAGCGGTTTATAGAATGAATTGGACTGGGTACCGGTCTGAGGTGGGTAACTTCTGACATGCGTGTTGTTTGGTTTCTGAAAAGTTTGTTTTGAACAAGGTTGAGCACATGTAAATATTTGAGTCCCTTTAGGTGGATTTGGTAAGATACCCTTCCATTTGTTGAAAGTTTGACATGGTTTTAAAAGTGTTGGAGTGGGTAAAATTCCTTTCCAATAAGGGTCATTTGAGGAATAGATCTGAAAAACATAATTTCTAAAAGACTTGACACCTTTTTGGGTTGTGTTAGAAGTAGTAGGAATGACTTTGAAACTGGACTTTCCTTTTTGCTTGTTTTCATGAAAGAAGAGTTTTTTGAAATGTAGTTTGAGAAAACAATTTTTTTTGGACTCTTAGATTTTGGAATTCTTACATGTCTCCTATTTTTCGAAAAACTTTGTCTGTTTGTGCCTCGAGATCAAAGTTCTTCTTTGAAAGCCTTTTTTGCCAAAGATTTTGGTGAACCGCAGTCATTGTTGTTCAACTGCGGTTTCTTGGAATTTTTTGAATGACTTTGAAAATGTGGACTTGAATCATCAGAACTTGAGGATTCTGGGATTTGAGAGCATTAACCTACTTCAAAATTTTCTATGGGTAACTCATGAAATATTGGCTGAAGAGTTGTGGTTCCTTGAACTGATGACTGCGGTAGGGATGACTTGACTACCGCAGAGTAGGTCTTAGGTGGGACTTCAATGGGACACTTGTGGGACATTTGACTACAGTGTGAGACACTGCGGTCAGAGGACAGAGATGGAAAGTCTTTTGAGACTTTGGGGCCCTCAACAACAATATCTTCATCAACAACGGATGAAGTTTGAGAATTTAGATAAGTGGTGCCACAGATAGGAAGTTGATCACATGTGTGATTCGAAACCTCAGGCACAATTTCCTCAATGACACAATTATTACTTAAATTGTGCAGTCTACCGAAGTGAGTTTTGATATCTTCGGAAAAAATCTTGTTATTGACAGGGAAATGAAATTCTCTATCCGGAGGGACATATACTCTGTCTTTCTTGAACCGGGGTGAGGAATCCATTGTGGTAGGATATCCAGTTGACCAACCCCAATTATATTTATTGTCCACGGTTCCATTGTTTACCAAATTTTCAATAGCCGCACTTTCATTAATCAATTTTTCAATTAAGAGATTTAAGCGTACAATTTCTCTCTGAGCTAAATCTCTCTGGTTCAAAGCTACTCTAATTGGGTTTCGCTTAACATTCTAGCATCTTTTTCTAACTCTAGATCCTTCTTTAACATAGCCATCTTAAGTCTTTTGTTATCCAGTTGTCCTCTCACATGGAACATCTCTTGGGACGCAATGTTCTTCTCATCTAAGGCTTTGTTATAGTCTGTAAGGACGGCAGCACAAGTGTCATTAAGATCATCTATGTAGGGTTGACAGTCATGCATACTATAATTTAAAGTTTGGATCATGTGTTTTACCTGTTCGACGATGCTTAGAGTCCCGTCCTTCGCAATGTAGCAGTAGTTATTGTTCAGTATTGTAGACTCATCATCATCCATAGTGGCCAGCATGCAGATTTTCCCTTTTCCTTTAACACTGTTGATGGTCTCTTCTTCGTCTCCGGATGACCAAACTTGATGGTCTCTTTTGACAAGGGCCACATATGCCCTTTCCTTTTCCTTTTCTTCCAGGTCTTGAGCCATTCTAAGGTAGAATGCTCTGTCTTTGACTACATTGGCCGTACAATCTCTTGCGAAGTGATTTTCTTTGTTGCATTTGTGACAAATCACAACATTAGTCATGTCTTCTGATTGAGTACCGGAGTCAGTGGTCTGAGGAGACTGCGGTACCTCCTTTGGTTGATTGTTCTAAGATTGCGGTGGTGGATGAGAACTTTTGGGATATCGAGAATCATTGTTCTGAGAACTGAAGTTACGGTTGAATGGAGGTTTGTTGAACTGTTGATTCTTGCGGAAGGAAGGAGGTGGTATATGGTTGAACTGTTGGCTAACCAGAGCAATAGCCTTCTGGAATTCTTCTTCATCGTCATAATCAGAATCCGCTGTGTATGACTGCGGTGGAGTGTCATACGATGAAGAGTAGGGTGACTGCGGTGGAGTTTGTGCTATGAGAGCAAGTGGTCCTCCGAAGTCAGCACAGTTTTTGAGTACGGTGGATTCTTCTGCTTCAAGCTCTCCATAGAGCTTGTAGAGTGACAAAGAGTGAATCTACCTGTCGCCTTGGACTATCATTTTAGCTGTAGTCCAATGTTTTCCTAAACCATTAAGGAACTGGAGATTGGTTACATGGTTATTGCGGATGGTGCCCGTATTGGATAACTTAGTGACTATCAGGGTGAACCTTTTGAAGGAGTCTTCCAAACTTTCACCAGTATGAGCTTTGAAGTTGTTGAAGTCGTTGAGTGCGGTAGTGAGCTTCTTGTCTTTAGATTGTTCTGAGCCTTCGTATAGGTTCTTGAGCACATCTCACATCTCTTTTGCTGATTGCAGTTTATGATAATATCGAAGTTGTCAGGAGCAACTTCACAGGAAATTTCATAGAAAGCAACAGCATCATTTTCCATTTTATTGAGATCATTCTTGGTGGGACGGTTCATGGCTGGTTGACCTCCTCCTAGCATGGTTGCAGCGCCGTCAGTTTGGACTGGTGTAAGGACTGGAAGATGTGGTCCTTCTTCTACGGATCGCCATACATCTCTTTCCAGTCTTCTCAGGTACCTCTCCCTTCTTTGTGACCAGTGATGATATTCATTTGCTACTAGTATTGGAGCTCGTTTAGAACCAACAACACTGTTGGAGACATCCAGAGATAATGATTGTGCCATTTGAGATTGTTTTTGTTTTTTTCTTTAAGAAATGAGCTTCAGTGGTATAGAAGGTTTTTTGAAAAATCAGAGTTCCGATATCCATAAAGAAACCGCTTTGGCTCTGATACCAATTGTTGAGAGAAAAACTTGGAGACACACTTGAACAAAAGTTAGAACAAGTACATTGCGGAATAGTTAATCTCAAAGGATCTAAAAGCTCAACAATAATATAGTTAGATAGTTAGAGAGTTAGTTGCGGAAAGTACAGAAATATAAATGACAGCAATTGTTATATCAAGAATACACTTAAGCTGATTCGTAACAAGGAATGCATTCACTCCAAGTTAATAAGGAAGATCAAGCTTAGTGATTAAGTCTTAAAGACTTGCTCTGGAGAGAGGTTATAATCAGATATGATGTAGTACCAATTGAGAGTAAGAAGAATAGAAAGATAGAGAAATGAAGAAGATAACTTACAGAAATGTATTCAGAATAATACGCAAGTTATCAATGATCGAGAGGTTATCAAATACGAGAGAATAAGTCTCTATTTATAGAGAGTCTGAACTATACTAGACTACAACTCTATAAGCAGCCGTGCAAGGCATACTGGATAATAGAGTCTATTACATAAAAGACAAATAAAGTAATCTAGTTAAGTAGACTGCAGTGGAAAAAGACTGATTGCGGTTACTGATGAAGAACTGACTCCGGGTGCTGGATTTGCTGTGGGTGCTGAACCGTTGCGGTAGAGAGATGGTTGCGGTAGGTGAGTTCAAGAGGGTCACTATTATGATTCAACAGCGATTGGGTTTATTTTAAATTGAATAGATATAATAGTTGAATTGCAAATTAGGGTTTATAGCTATTAAACCCTAAAAGGCCAATTTTTGTTTTTAGGATTTTATTTTGGTTCAAAGGGTTTTTCGAAAAACCCTAGCCTCCATGAACCCTATTCGAAATTAGTGTTATGGTTTTAAAATCCCTAGCCTCCTCCATTGAATTTCAAAATTTACATGGTATATTTAGGGTTTCTTATTTTTTTTTGCATAATTGTTACCTAATTGGATAATTGAGAGAAACAAGGAAATTATCCTATACCATATATTTCGAAATCTAGAGGGATATGGTTTAGGATTAAATTAATGGTTTAATTTAATTAGATACTCTTTACAAGATTTAATAAATTAATTAATAGATAATTATTAAATCTAGTTAGTTGGTTTACTTTAAATTTAAATTAAAAGTTTAATTTTTGAAAATTTAAGATAAACCCCAAAGTTTAAAAAAGTTTAAAACACACCTTATATATGTATTATAACTAAAAGTTAAATATTATATATGTATAAGAATATGGTCAGTCAAATCGCTAGTATGCCTCATTCACCAAGCTAATCTATAAGGGGGTATAAGGAAACTGCCTATAAAATGGTAGTTGAATGGGTGTCCACTCTCACCCACCGCTTCCTTGATTAGTGGAGGGTCATTAGCAAAACAGATTTGATAGGACAACTAAATCTCATTAAAAGTATAATGTTATTAAAGAAAGTACTAGAACATTATCTTACAAAAATCCCAACTCTAGTTACATTAATTACGAAAAATGTGAAAGGTATGCTAATCCATGAAATTGCATATTATGCTTTATTGGTTGTTATTGGAGCGTGTGTGGTTTATCGGAACACTAATAGGCACTAATAAAGAGTAGTAATGGGTATCTCATAATTATCATTTTGATGGAGTGTGTGTGGTTTACCGGCTCATCAGTAGTTAATGATAAAGCGAATGAGGTTACCAAGCACATTTGCATGGTTATTCACATTTTGTTTGTGATCTTCGGTATCCCAGTCACAAATACAAGAGCATAATCCAAGATTAAAACATGTCATTGAATAGTTTCAATGTATCTCAAAAGGAATTACGAATTTCACTTCATTTATTTTGTCTAATGGTGGAATTGGTGAATCGTCATTCACCAACCTTTATGAAATTTACATTTGGATCTCAGCATCCCATTTCTAAATTGTAAATCTTCATAATTGGATGCTAACCTTGATATGATATCTTTGGGTTATTATATTGAGGTGTCTTGAAATCTAACTAAAATTATCTTTCTTTTCAGATGTCTACTCCTGGAAACACTTCTGCTTCATCATCCTCCAACCACAACTTCTCTTTACTCAACATTTGCTCCAAAGTCGTTATGGATGGCTCTAACTATAACGATTGGATGTGTAACATCAAGATGGCACTTCAATTTGAGGAAAAAGAATATGTCCTTGAAAAGGAGGTCAAAGAGCTTGATGAATCCAAAACCACTACCAAAGAATATGTTTCCTACAAGAAGCACTATGATGATGCTACCAAAGTGGCAGGCATCTTGGTCGCAACCATGTCCCCAAAACTGTAGAGGTACTATGCGGACTACTGGCCTTTTGAGATGAACAAGGACCTTATTGAAAAGTACAATAATGAGCTCGTCAAAAAAAGTTTGAAGTAGTCAAGTCACTCATGGCTTGAAAGTTGAAAGAATGGGAGTCGGTTGTATCTCATGCGCAAAGAATGAACGTTACATAGAGCGTTTGTTAAAGATCAACATTCACTTTGATGAGGAATTGGTCATTGACATGGTTTTGAACTCATTACCCGATTATTATCGTCAGTTTATCCTAACTTACCATTTGAACAACACTGATCAGACACTGTCCCAATTGCACAACTTGTTGCAGATAACTGAAGCATGGATGAAGGGTAAAAGTATAGCCTCCAATCCTACAAGTGCTCCTTGTTAGGTTATGAGTATTCTAACACTCCTAAGTGTACATGCAACCCTAAATACCTTGGATCTATGTTTTCTCTATTATACATGTAAATATGAACTTTCCAAGGTATTACCCTATCTAGCATACAAAAGTTGATACTTGGGTAATCAAATGGATAGAATACATAGCTTTGTTTGATGTAGCTTGTCTTCATGAAGCTTGAGTGCCTAGTGCCCCAAGTGTGACACCTCAAATGGTTCACACAACACCAAATGCACATGGAATGGCTTGAGAGAAATGGAGCACTCCTTGAAATCGGCTAGCCCTCATATTCACACCCTAGTGCCTGATTTCTTGAACCATTGGATTCTTTTATATGGTGGCTATTAGGGTTACACCAGGTAACTTATAACTTTACCCATTCCTTATGCTCCATGGATTTTATCCTCCATGGAGTATCCATGGGTCACCCCATGGACTAAGTCCAAGATAAGGAATCTTGGATCACAAGACCACATATATAAGAATGAATGATTTACACAATCAACCCATATATTTAATTAGTCTCCTTTTGATCACTTAAGTAATTCCAAATTAACTCTTGGTCAATAATAATTAAATAACCTTATTAATATATTAGAACTTATAATATGTTAACCAACCTTAAGTTTTATTTTTCTCATTATAGTCAATCCAAATGAATGATGCCATCCAACCCAAATGGACCATGTCGGGACTGGTCAGGTCTTACCAATTATAGTTATGGACTTAGACATTAATCCAACAGTCTCCCATTTGGATAAGTCTAAAACTATTATTGCGTATAACTTCAAGAACCGACTGGCAATCGTAGCTCTCACAAGCTTCTGTCGAACTCTGACCTTGCCGATGATCTTTGACCTTTGTCAATGACTTTTCCATTAGATAAGTGGTAATATATTCCTCCATTCTAGATATAATATAGACTGAGACATGGATTAAAATCATTCTCTCTGTCCATTTGTTGTTTCCCAATTTTCGATTAATGATGAGTAACTGATTGAACATATCAAATCAGTCCTGGCTTGGCCAAGCACTCACATGGATAAACTTCGACTCATATGGCTTGTTCTACTACTTGTTGAATCATACACAAAGGCACGTTTTATAACATCGAGTTACCCATTGCGTTCTCGTGCAATCAATATACAACCAGCTCATAGTAACAACTCATATCTCTAGGTTTGAAGAATATAAGATATTATCGTATCATGATCACTCGTGATAAAATCCATGAAGTGATCCCAATGAGCGCGAGTTTAATCCAATACTCAGAAGTTATGAGTACTCATGAGTGTTGTAGCACAAATTTGTCCACCAACTTGGACCTCTACAAAACAACCCATGACAATCTTGATTCATATCTACTTCCAACATATGACCGACTGTGGATGGTTTGAATAACTTAGTCATTCTGGAAGAATAACCTAGTTTATTCTGGAAGTCAAAACATGCAAAATGAAATACAAGAATAACCTACTTCCAACATCGAACCTTGTTAGACATGGTTCATTCTATGATGAGTCGTGCTTCACTTCCAATTCATTTATTGGGCTATGCCTTAGAGACAGCCGTCCACATCCTCATTCTTGTCCCGACAAAGAAGGTTGCCAAAATACCTCACGAGATGTGGACATGGAAAGTTCCCTCGCTGGCACATATTAAATTCAGGGGTTGTGAAGATTTTGTAAGACAAGAGACTCATGAGAAACTTGAAGCAAGAAGTGAGAAATGTGTTTTCATTGGTTACCCAAAACAGTCTTTTGGATATTTGTTCTATAGACCTAGTGAGAACGTGGTTTTCGTAGCACGAAGAGGAGTCTTTCTAGAAAGAGAGCTCGTATTCAAAGAGGACAGTGGGAGTACCATTGACCTTGAAGAGATTCAAGAGTCAAATACTGAAGAAACCTTAGATGACACTAGCACTCAACCAGAGGAAACAGTTCCTGTTGACGCAGTTGATAAATCATTGCCTCTTCGAAATCCATTAGGGTGAGTGTGTCACCTGAGTTGTATGGTTTTGATATTACTTCAGACGGTGACACATTCATCAGTGATAGGACACTGATAAATTTAGATGAACGAATCTCTTATAAGGAAGCAATGGCAAGCCTAGAGGCTTCCAAGTGGAAAGAGGCAATGGACAACGAGATAAAGTCCATGTACGAAAACTAAGTTTGGAATTTGTTTGATAGTGCACTAGGTCGTAAGATAGTTGGGTGCAAATGGATCTTCAAAAGAAGACATACATGGTTGGAAATGTACACACATTCAAGGCTAGACTGGTTGTGAAAGGTTTCACACAAACCCCAGGGGTTGACTATGATGAAACCTTCTCGCCAGTAGCCAAGATTAAATCTATCAGGATATTACTCGCCATAGCTGCCTTTCATGACTATGAAATCTGGTAGACGGATGTCAAGACTACTTTCCTTAACAGAAAGTTGGCTGAGGATGTTTACATGAATCAGCCAGAGGGTTTTGTTGATTCAAAGTTTCCCAAGAGAGTGTGTAAGCTTGAGAAATCAAATTATGGATTGAAACAAGCATCTCGCAGTTGGAATCTTGCTTCAATGAGAATGTCAAAGAGTTTGGTTTCTCTAGGAGTGAAGCTGAGTTATGTGTGTATATGAAGGCCAGTGGGGGTATAGTGACTTTTCTGGTGTTATATGTCGATGGCATATTACTCATTGGTAACGACATTCCAACCTTGAACGAAGTTAAGTCTTTGCTTGGAAAGTGTTTTGCCATGAAAGACCTTGGAGAAGCTTGCTATATTCTTGGGATTAGAATATTGAGAGATAGAAAGAAGAGACTAATTAGACATAGTCAGAGCACATACTTGGATAAGGTACTAAAGAGGTTTAGTATGGAAAATTCCAAGAAGGGAGATCTACCTATCTAGAGCAACACAAAATTAAGTTAGACTCAATGCCCTAGTATAGATGAGGAAATAGCTGACATGAGTCGTGTACCTTATGCTTCCACTGTCGGATCGATCATGTACGCTATGACATTTACTTGCCCTGATGTGGCCTTTGATTTGAGCATGGTCAGTCGCTATCAGGGAAACCCCGGTAGAGCTCATTGGATAGCAGTAAAGAATATACTCAAGTATTTGAGAAAGAACGAAGGACTGGGTGCTTGTACATGGTGGAAATGATACTTTGAGAGTAGATTGTTAAAGTGATGCCAACTTTCAAACGGATAGAGATAACTTTTGTTCTCAATATGGCTGGGTATTTCTACTAAATGGAGGAGCGATTACTTGGAAAAGTTCCAAGCAAGATACAGTGGCTGATTATACTTTTGAATCAGAGTACATAGCAGCGAGTGAAGCGTCTAGAGAAGCAGATCGGTTAAGGAACTTCATTGGGGATCTCGGAGTTGTTCCAACCATCCAAGAGCCTATCGAACTATCCTGTGATAATCAGGGAGTGGTTGCCTTAACTAAGGAACCCAAGAGCATGGTAAAACTAGACATATCGACAGAAAGTACCATTTCATCAGACTTAGAGTAGAAGAAGGTTGTCTTGTTATAAGGGGGTGTCATCTGAGGATAACCCAGCAGACCCCCTCACAAAGGGTCTGAGTAGAGCTAAGCATCTTCAGCATGCTTAGAGCATAGGGTTGAAATATGATATTAGTTTTAGTAGTTAGATTAGTCTAGCTCAGAAACTTGTTACAAAGTAAATGTAATTGACTTTTGGTGATTAAATAATCAAGTATTATTTATAACTTTGTTTACTGCCTTTTGTCAATTGTTTATTATTGTGTTTCATTTTTGCATGTTTTACTTCCCGAATAATATGATTGTTCAAACTCCACAATCGCTCGTACTTTTGGAAGTAAGTAGTGAATTAAGACTGTCATGAATTGGATTGCAGATTGTCTAAGGATAGACATGGCAATAGAATGGCTGCAATGTTAATGAGTACTCAAAAAGTGAGATTTGAGTATTGCATAAACCAACGCTCAGATTATTGCTTCATGGAATTCAACACGAGTAATATTGAGACGATAATATCTATGATTTTGAAACAGAGATATATGAGTTGTAATTTGCAAGTCGGCTATACATTGGTCATGCGAAAACGCATGAGTAACTTGGTGTTATAAAACATATTGTCTTCTATGGTTTGAGGAGTGAAAGATACAAGCATATGAGTCAATGTTTATTCATTTCTTTTTTCCCAACGGGAAAAGCAATATATGTGGGCCCCTCGATGACTTAGAGTTGACTTTTATGTTGGGCCCAGCCAGAACTAAATTGATGTGTTCGATTAGAAGTCCTATATCAACTCAAATCAGAAATCATGAAACATATATTCTGGAAAAAGAGATTGATTATATTCCATGTCTTACGTCTGTGGATATCTAGTAGAACGAAGGGTCACGTGATCACTTATCTTAGGACACGTAACTGATTGGGTCACAGTTCGTCAGCAGCTTTTGGTAGCTCAAATTTGTTGGCCAAATTTAGGAATCATATTAGCAATTATAGTTACAGAGTTATCCAAGTGGGAGACTTTTGGATTAGGTGTCTAAGCCTATAACTATAATTGGTATGTACTTGAATTGATAGCAGCACAGTCCTTTTCGTTTGACTTCAAACCTAGCAATCAGACAAGGAAATTATGAAATGAGAGATATTGATTTATTATAAGACTAATAAATTAATATAAATGATTTATTAATATGTTGAAAAGATTAATATATTAATTAGAAATCATAATGTTTAATTAATAGTTAGCCAGAAATTAATTAGAATTAATTTTGGGTTAATTGTATTAATTATAAAGTGTAAGGACTAGTTTGCAATTATCTAATAGTTGAATGGAAGGTTCTAGAACCTCCTTGGAAGTGAGTGGACGAAATCTATATGGAAAACCCTAATGATTTCGTCCAAGGGGCTTGGATAAGGCCTTTAGATAAGATTAGGCCCCAAGCAAAGGAACATTAGGGTTTTCCCTATACCCTTGATCACTCAACTTTATAAGGAGCCTCCTGGCTCTCAAAACTGGTCACTCCTTCTTTGAAGAAACCCTAGGGCCGATTTTTTAATACCCTAACCTCTCTCCTTCAAGTTTCCTTCTTCCTAGTTTTTGGGTGTGACTCCATTAGAGGCATTACATTTGTGGTGCTAAGCTTCCAAGAAGATCAAGATCAAAAGGATTATCAATTGTTTGCTATAACAATTGAAAGGTATGTAACTCTTAAACCATAATTGGTTAATTTCGAAAATAGCCTCTCTCCTTTAGGTTCTTGTTTTGAAATTCAAAGTGATATGTTCAATAGTTAAAACATAGATCCAAAGTAGGTTTCATGTGAACTTAGGAATTGTTTTTCTAGTTTATTTGTTTTACCTAAAGCCCAATAGATTCACGAACAGAATGATGTCTAATGAGGATGTGCATGCTACCCAAACTTACATACTCCTTAGTGAAGATAAGATCACACATTACATCAGGTTCGTACGTAACATATGCATAACTTTTAATTATAATAATCATTTGTTGTGTAATTGTTATGATCGAATAACATTTACATGAATGATTTTGTTTATTACATTCATGGTAACTTCAAAATGTTATTGATATAGTGATACAAAATATTTGAAGAACATTGGGATAAACTTATGGGGGATATGGATGAACAGGTTCTTGCAGTTGAAGTTGAGAAGAACTTTGCATTATGGTTTCAAAACTATGTGGGTGTTATTTTTGCATTTTTTAAAATTTATTATTTTTTGTTATGGTTGTAATTAACTCTAATTATGTGGTTTACCATTATTCATATAGGCACCTAAGATCCTGATAAACAACAAGTCTATATCTAACCTATCCAAAATGCCATTCTAAAAAGTGAAGTTATATAGTGTATACTTTGTCAATGCTTACAAGTTTCACACAAAAGCTCATAGTCTGAACAAATCAACAACCAATAACGGATTGTGTGTTAGTAGCCAAGGAGGTGATTATTACGATAAGGTAGAGGAAATTTTAGAAGTCGAGTACCCTGGTTACCCAGTTAAAACCACAGTTTTGTTTGAATGTCTTTTGTACGATCCAACACCTAACATAGGAGTTAAGGTTCTGAAACAATATAACTTGGGTGAGATAAAAGTCAAAAGAAAATACAGCCAGTTCGAGCCATTTATTTCAGCCATGCAAGCCACTCAAGTGTGTTACATTCCTTACCCAAGTTAGAAAACAAATCACTCCGACAGGTGGGCTGCATTAAATATAAACCTCGTGGTTGGACTGATGAAAATCATGCTCAGGTGGACATTCCTTTCCAAGAAGATGAAGTTGAATCAAATGAAATCATTATACCAAGTCTATTTGATACAGACAATTATGATGATGATCATGAAATGTCAAGCAAAGTTTCAGATAATGAAAATAATATTGATGAAAAAGGTGAAATTCATGAGGACAACAATGATGGTATTCCTGAAAACGAGGGTAGTTATGAGTATAGTACATCGAGCAATGAAGAAGAAGGGGATGAAGAAGAGGAGGAGGAAGACAATAATGACTAGATGTTTTTGTATTTAATGTTTTTTAGATGAAGTTAATTTGTAATTTGGTTTAATATCAATACATAAATGTAAACTAGGAAGAAAGCCCGAGCTTTGTCCCATGATTTTTTCTTGTATTTTTTATGTCAAAATGTAAGACTATTGCTTGTAAAGCCCAAGAGTGTCAAAGTGGCTAAAGAATTGTGGAAAAAACCTAAATGTTTTTCGTGTATATTGTGCCAAATGTATAATTTTATATAATAAGTGCTAAAAGTGTCAAACTTGCTAAAAATTTGTGGCAAAAATCTGAAGTTTTTTTGTGTTTTTTTACCAAAATGTAAAAGTTTTTTTTACAAGGGCCAAAAGTGTCAAAGTTACCAAAATTCCACTGTTACCTATAAAAGCTTATAATATTTGAATAATGTGTTGTGACACAAATATCCTTAGTATTCACATATTTGAAATGATTTCAAGGGCACTTTGGTCCTTTTGCACTCTGAAGCGTTGAAGCGTCATCATACCTCTGATATCACATCGGCGTTGTCAGTTCTTGAACCATTCAGAATGTCTCAACTATTCTAGATGATAAATCTCCATAGAAACATTAAAACCCCCAAATCGTCGAAGGGTAATCGTTCTTAAAATCGATTTTCTCCGATAATATACACTCCTGTACACCATGCGACCAGATCATCACAAAGTAAGTATTTTTTTTTTATACCCCGTTACACTGTTTTTCATAATTACACTTATTTGTTAAAAAGAAATTGAAATCAACTACTCCAATGTCTATTTTGTTGGTATAATGTTGATTACTAGAAGTCGTCGTTCATTAGATGATCTCCCATTAGAGATTTTGAGTCAGATATTTGTAGTGTTAGGGTAAGAATCAGCGAAAGACATCATCTCTTTAAGACTTTCGTAACTCTAAAAAAAATCAACTAATGAATGTATATTTGATGAAATACAACTTTCTTTATTTCTTATTTACTATGTGTTTAAATTTTTGAAGTGCAAAGAAGATGTGTGAAGCGGGGGGTGATCCTTAAGTATTCAGAACAACATGCATTAACATGATTGAAGGAATGGGTCCCAAAAATCTGAATGTTGATTCATTTATATGCACATGTGCATTGCAAAAAAGCATTGAAGCCATGTTCAGGAAAGAGTGCTTCTATTATGGCCATTTTGTGTCATTGATGTTATATATTGATATTTTTATGCTGTCAACAAGAAGAGTGCTTCTATTATGGCCATTTTGATTTAGGATTGTCTTTGTTGAGACAAGCAGCAAATGAAGATCATCTTGAGGAAATTTATTTTCTTTGAATGATCTACATTTCAAGAGGGCCTCATCAATGTGATGAAGGTATGTATATATGGTATATATGTAAATTAAATTATGTATATAGTTAATTAAAGGCATGTTTGTAGTTTAGGGTTAGTATTTAGTTGTGTTGTGTTGTATAATATTTACTATTGTATTGAAAAGGATACATTGGATTAATTGATGGATATTTTTAATATGTAGGTTTACAATTACTTGATACCTATTTTGGCTGGGTAGTTCCTGATGATTGGGAGTACACGGGTGTTGTTGATAGTGCCAAAGAGTTGTTGCGGGCTGTTGATATTGTTCATGGACTTACAGCGAATAACATCACATTCCGATGTGAAGACCCACGACATTCTATTAAAGGTGCATTTGCAATAGGCCATGAAGAAGATAAGGATCGACAAAGATATTGCACGGTTTTTCGTTGGTATGTAGAGTGTGGTAGGTTTTGTATATTTCTTAAAAATATTAATGGTTGATAATAGATTGGACATTGAATATTATTGTTCTTATTGTATTGTATACGAAGTTGTATAGTACTACTATAACTTTATTTTGGTTTTGTGTTTACATAATTATGTTAAAAGGGTATTTTAGTCATTTTTTTATTGCTATGTTGTTTGAGTTGGATGAAGTATATGTAAAACCCATGTTATTTTTTGTGATGAAGTATACTTAATGTAATTTAAAATAAGTTTGTAATGAATTCGTTGTTAAGGAAAATAATCTACATATATTATATACTTGAACATACCCGGTTAATCTAATTAAAAATAAGTGTGTAAGGAATTTGTTGTTAATTATTCATTATATACTATGTTTTCAAGAAATTATACATAACTTGATTAGCACAACTGGCTTAACCGCACCCTTTTCTAGCATAAGCTTAAGTTCAAGTCTGCTTGCCAGCAATATCTACTTTATAATTCATTTTTACATTTTTTTAGCCATTAGTTTATGCCACATATTACCAATTCAAAAACATTTCATTCAAACCAATAAATGTTGTCACAAATTAGCTATGCATTTTGGTCCATAGCATAACAAGCAAATGAAATCATACTCCAAAGCAGAATTCCTTAGCAAGTACCTACGAATTGTACTTCCATAGCAATTCAACGATGGAGTTGGTTTCTGTCACAAACTCCGTTGCAGAGTAACCACGATAATGAATTCCATAGCAGCGGTACAATGGAAAGTGATTTGGTAACAAATGTCATTGGAAATTTGCTACGAATTTTTGTTCCACGGAACTATCAGTAGCATAATACCAACGGATATAGAGTCGGTAGCATTTTCCCTAGCAACTCCCACTCTCGCTACCAGAAATAAAATTCATATACGATGTGGTAGCAACATTGCTATGGAATGACATTCCATAGCATGATCCATTGCATATTAAGAACGAAAATACGTTCCATAGCGATCTTCCCTAGCAAAATATCATTTTTCTTGTAGTGGCATTAAACGTCTTGAAGCCAGAGAGAGGCTAGCTACAGAGAGAATCTCTCTCAAGGTCGAGATGGGTATCGAAGCCCTGGATACAAACAGAAAGGCTGATCATGCACAGTTCATCACCACTGCGAAGAAACTCATCTCTGAGCTTTCGACCATCAAGAATGAACTTCTATCGACCATCGCGGACCAAAAGGCTCAATCTACAAAGCTTGTTTAGGAAACTCAAAATGCTTATGAGTTTGCTATTTTTGTTCTTCAATCAACTATTAACAGCCTCCGAAGATCCTTTTCTTCCAATGATCATGGCCAAGAGATTCTGAACTTAACAAATGAGATTCACACTCTTCTCTTCAAAATTGCAATCCCTAACAATTAACAACATGGTGATACAATCCGAGCCCACTTCAACGATGTCACTGCCAAGATTAACGGTGTTAAACAATGGCCTGAAGAAGAACCAGGTGTTCATTCCTCAAGAGGGGGAAGTGAAGACCGCAATACGGATCAAGTCTCTCATCATCATCAAACTCTCATTTGAGTCAGTCCAAGTCCTCAACAAAAACTTCCTTCTCCACAACCATCTCCCAAACAGAAGACTCCAGTACCTTCTCAATCTCCTCCAAAAACTCAGAAAGCGCATAATAAACCTGAATCGCCTCCTCGCCAAGAAACTCCTCCCCATTTCAAAAACTTAGCTCCAATGATGTCATCAAAGCATGAAGAAGAGTCCCCTGCAACGCAACAAAGAAAGTGTGATTGGAAAGTTGATAAGTTCGCAGAGAAGATATGGAGAGACCATGGTTTCGATACTATCATAGATGAAACTCTTACTAAGTCATGGGTTAATCCAACCCGCAGGCTCCAGGATGATGATTACAGGCCAGTACTGACGTGTACTGAGCCTCCGGAGGATGGCTACTGGGACATTCCAATTTCCCCGAATGGCATGTTCTTCATGGTTTTTGAGCCATTCGACCTAAGCCTCCCTGATGACCAAAGGTTGGCTCTGGAGTTTGAAATATGAAACAAATTCCATAGAAAACATGGATCCAAATTTGAGAGCATATGGTCATGTGAAAGAGCTTATGGTGTGAAAAACTACAAGATTCGCAAATTCATGAAGGCTAAGTTCATTCAATATACATTGACTAGATGAGAATGTGATTACGTCTGGACTCAGACTAACTTTCCTTGTATGAATCCTGAGGAAGTATTTCTCATTGCTAAGGTGTTTCAACTCAAATCAGAAAAACACTCTACAATGAAGATAGCCTTTGAAAGAGCATGCAAATATCTGAAGACCACTTTTTTCAACTTTGCAAAACAAGATGCAGACATTCACCCTGCCTTGGCTCAAAAGTTTAATCTTCCTGCACTTAAACTTGCACCTATCTTTACTGAAGGATATGGAGAACTATCCTTGGGTGCAACCAACTTTCCAAAGTTGGGTGTTATATTCAAAAGGGCGAACAAAAAAGTTGAATATTTTATCCCTATCTCATCCATGCACCGCCTAACTCGAAGGAAACTGGAAGTCAATTTGACGTCGGTGCAAAGATCTAAGCACACAAAAGAGTAAGTTAAATATGAGATCGCACAAAGAATCAACTAGCAGATTGAAGTAAGGAAGTTCTAGTGGTTGTTGATCAAATTTCTAACGCTCAACAAATGAGAAGTTAAAGAGGTCACTTAGCGGAAATTGTTGAAAAATCTCACACCCCAAAATCGATGGCGGAAACGTTCCGGGGTAGAGGACGTCATGTAATATCACAACCAATGTACATAGTAAGCATAGTAACACAAAACAATACATTACATAGGATCATTACATTTGTTTGAAAGTAAGGTAATTCATGTTTTATAGATACATTAGTCTAAACAAAAGTAAAGATGTGAATTCCATACGCTCCATCTTCTGCAAAAGAACGCGGGATACCTGTCTAAGGAGAACCTGAGAATACAAGCAGTTTTAAAAATCAGCATAAAGCTGGTGAGTTCATAAGCAGTTCGTTTATGAAAAAGAACAAGTTTCCTTTGCTTTTCTGAAAAAATTGTTAACCAAGAAAATCCCATATTTTCTATCACGTTTGTTGATTTCTATAAAATAAGTCATGATTACTACTAGTATGTTAATAAAACATAAGTTAAAATTTGCTGAATTCCGTTCGGTATCATAGTGAGTAGTTTAATACGTGAAACTACTGATTCAAAACCCTGGAATACCATCCAGTACACTAGTAGGTAGTTTTAATACATAACACTATAGATTAGAGAAATAAAATACGTGAACAAAATTTATATCTAATACGTATTGTGAGTCGTATAACCATACTAATCTAACCCGAGACCTCCTTGACGGTCTTCAGGCATCGGACGATATCCAAAATTTGTCACCCAAGGCGTGCCCGCCTAACTGTAGCTAACAGTTAAGGTGTTGGATTGTCAGTCTCGAATAGATCTATTCACAAATTCCACGCTCTCCTTCCAGGAGACTCTGGTCATACTTCCGGGGAGGATTTACTGATAACCTAGAGGGTTTAATGAAGATGGATCTCACAAGCTAGTATTACATTATTCACAGTGTACTCGGTCGTTATCAAATATCAAAACCGTTTTAAAACAAAATAGAGTATAAACAATTGAATACAAAGAACTTATCTGGCATGATATTCTAAATTAAACTTAGATAAACTGAATCAGACATAGTTTATCTATTGACTCTGCATGACATCCGAACTCGTAAAACAAGAAGTGAAGATCCCAAATTATTCCCATAATAATTTGATTGTTTTGATTGTTTGCTACACTGTAATTGAAATCTATGTAGTTATATATAGAAAACATCCCTTATGCTCCGCATAATACAAAAGGGTAAAGATATCCAAAAGTTTGCAAGATATTTCTAAACTTACATCAGTTTTATGTTTATCAAAAGCATTTAGAATTTTCTTGTATCCCCCCCCCCCCCCCCCCCCGAAAACATTGAAAAACTTGGAAAAAGGCGTAGGGGTATGAACTCACCAGTCGAGGAATGTGTCGGTTTGGGTGCTAAACGTCAGTTTGGGGCTTGAAAAAATGCGAGGTTCCTATGTAATATGAAGAGATACACATTTGTATCTAATTAGACCTTGAAATACTAATTAATTAAGAATATACAATCTGAGGCGCGAAAACACTTTATATCAAGTGCTTAGAATGATCTGGGTTGCATCTAAGGGTGTGTAGGGCCTAGATAAGGAGTTTACTCCTCAAGAGTAAGCCCTTAGGGGATTTTACGGTCCAATGACCATATCCTCATGAGTTTACGGTCGTAAACTCATGGTTGGTGTGTTCTTGGATACTAAATGGTCTTACAATGCACAAGGGAAGGTTCTAGGGTTGATTCCATGGCTTAGGAATTGATCGGGACTTGAATTGACCTTGGAAATGAATTTACGGTTTATGAAGATGTTCTTGGTGAGTTTACTACCTTAAACACATGACTTTATGACAATAAACTCATGTTTATCCATGAATCATGTGTTTTGGAGGTTGTAGGTTAAGGGCACTTTAACACCCTTTGGAAGAGTTTATGGTCTAAGAAGGTTTCTTGGGCCGTAAACTCAAGTGTGACTCATTTGTATATGTTTTGGTGCATCTTATGAAGGAATATAAGGTTCTATGCACTCATGAATGCTCATAGAAGCTTTTGGAGGTGTTTAAGGAATAATTTAACACCTTAAAAGGTGTTTATGGTCTATGAATGAGGGTTTACGGTCCAAGCATGTTCTTGGGCCGTAAACTCATGTTTACCCCCTAAATGGTAAGATTTTGGTACTCTAAGTCCATTCCTGCAAGTCCAAAGATCATAACTAAGCACTAGAAGTGATTTGGAAGGGTTTTGGGGCTCCAAAACCCCATTTATAGGTGTTCACGGTTTGGGGAGGTTCCTAGACCATAAACACAAGTTCTTAGCCTTATTGATGGGTTTTGAGCATTCTAACACTTCCTAAGTGTATATGCAACCCTAATAAACCTTCGATCTATGTTTGTCTAAGATACATGCAAATAATTATTTTTCCAAGGTTCATATCCTAACTAGCATGGCATGGGGAACATGAATCAAATAAAGCTAGTAGAAATACTTACCTTGTAGTTGTAGTTGATTGCTTGGAGTTTTAGAGCCTAGCACTAATAGTGTGGATGCCTCAAATGGAAATCACCAATCACCACAAACTTGGAACCTTGAGAGAATAGTCACTACTATCTTGAAATCGGCCCTCTTATTTTACTCACGTCAACAAGTGTGATTTCAAGAACCAAAGCCTCCTTTATATAGTGTGGTGGATTAGGGTTACATCCATGTAAACCCTAATACCCATGTCTCTTCATTTCCATGAGATCCATGGGTTAAATCTCCATGGAGTATCCATGGACTTTGCATGCAAACCTAGCCCATTCCAAATAAGCATTAGCCCACACTATATAAATATAGAAGCCCATATTTAATTAGTAATACTTTTGATCTCTAAATTAATCATATATTAATTATAGATTGATACTAAGTAAATAATCTGATCTTATATTAATATATTAGAACTTATAATATGTTAATAAATCATAACTTATACTATTCTCAAAAGATTATCCATAAATTGTTCGGGTGAAGTGCAACCCAAATGGACCATGCCGGGTCGGGTCAAGTACATACTAAATATAGTTATGGACTTAGACACTATATCCAACATTCTCCCACTTGGATAAGTCTAATAACTATAGTTGCAATTATGACTTAAGGAACTGATCAGCAATCGTAGCTCTTTAAACTCTGTTGAACTAGAACGCGCCATTTTAGATAGGTGATCATATAATCCTCTGTTCTAGATATCAGCCGGAAAAAATACATGGAACATGGTCTTACTTATTGTCTAGCATTTGTTTCCTGATTTCCGATTTGTTTGACATAGAACTTAATTGAACACGTCAATTTAGTTCTAACCGGGCCCAATACAAAGGTCAAAACAAAATCATCGAGGGCCTAGATATCGCTTCTAATCCTAGAAGGAACAGATAAACTTTGACTCGTATGTTTGTTCTACCACTCATTGAATTATACACAAAGGCACGTTTTATAACATCGAGTTACCAATGCGTTCGTACAATCAATGCATAACCAACTTGTAAGTAACAAATCATATCTATAGGTTTGAAGACTTATATGATATTACCGTCTCACGGTCACTCGAGATAAATTCCATGAAGTGATTCCAGTGAGCATGGGTTGAGTCCAATGCTCAGAACTTATGAGCACTCATGATTGTTGTATCCATGTCCAAAAACTTAGACCTCTGCAACCAATCATGACAGTCTTGATTCGTACCTACTTCTGACATATGACCGACTGTGGAGGTTTGAATAATATGATATACCAAACATAAGTATTCTGGAAGTCAAAACATGCAAAAGAAATACATTAAACGATTGACAACATATAGCAACACTTTGCTCATAAATAAAATACCTTTTATTCATCATCTAATTGTTGGATTAATGTCTAAGTCCATAACTATAATTGGTAAGACTTGACCCGACCCGGCATGGTCCATTTGGGTTGCATGGCATCATGCATTTGGATAGACTAAAATAAGAGAAATAACACTTAAGGTTTGTTAATACATTATAAGTTCTAATATATTAATAAGGTTATTTAATTAGTATTGATCAAGAATTAATTTGGAATTAATTAAGTGATCAAAAGGAGACTAATTAAATATATGGGTTGATTGTGTAAATCATTCATTCTTATATATGTGGGCTTGTAATCCAAGATTCCTTATGTTGGACTAAGTCCATGGGGTGACCCATGGATACTCCATGGAGGTTAAAATCCATGAGCATTAGGAATGGGTAAAGTCATGAGTTACATGGTGTAACCCTAATAGCCACCATATAAAACAATCTGATGGCTCAAGAAATCGTACACTATGTGGGTGTGTGAGGGCTAAATGATTTCATGGAGTGTTCAAGTTTCTCTCAAGTTATTCCAAGTTTATTTTGTGTTGTGTGAACCATTTGAGGTGTCACACTTGAGGCACTAGGTACTCAAGCTTCATGAAGACATTCTATATCAAAGAGGTATGTATTCTATCCTATTATATTCATTGTTTCGTATGCTAGATTAGGATAATACCTTGGATGTTCATATTTGCATGTATAATAGAGAAAACATAGATCCAAGGTATTTAGGGTTGCATGTACACTTAGGAGTGTTAGAATGCTCAAAACCCAACAGTGGTATCAAAGCCACGGGTTGTTTTCTATTATATTGATGCAAATATTTAATTTTCAAAGTTGAAAAAAAAAGGAAAAAAACATGAAGTTTGTCAAATTTTAAGATAATTACTTGTTCTTGTGAAAAACTAATTATTTGTAAAATTTGAGTAATTTGCTTTATGAGTTGAATTAGGTCAAATTTAATAAAAGATAAAATGATATGATTATTTTATTAGTTTTAAAAGTGTTTTAAAAGTTTGATCTAAAGATTTTTATTTTTTTGAAACCTCCATAAGTTATGGATATGAAAAGGTTTTAAAAAAAATTGATTCAAAGTTTTTATAGAGTTACAAAATTTGGTGTTAATGTTTTAAAGGATTCCATAACTTAAGAATAAGTTATGGATCACCAAAAGTTTTTTGTGTTACCTTGTTTTATGAGTGAATTTAGATTAATGAATAAAATTATGTGATAGTTTGTTTTAATCCAAATTAATCTAAAAGAAGTTCATAAAATGTGTTTATGTAACTTATAAGTCACATTTATGAATCTTAAAACTCATAAAAGTTGCCATAGGTTACAAAATGAAGAGTCTTTTTCCTCATTAAATGGTTTTATGACTCCGTAACTTGTCCTCAAGTTCATTAAATTTTTTAAAACTTTAATTAAACTCATAAGTTATGAAAATCTAAGAGTTTTGAATAGTTTCAAAACTTGCCCTCAAGTTTTGGAATTTGTAAAGTTTTCCCCATGAATACTTTAATTCCATGTTAGCCCTTAGAATTTTAAAAGTTAAAATTCAACCCTTATACTTTATAATATTATAAGTTAATAATATTTATATATATGTATAAGAGTAAAGTCAGTCTTACCGTTAGTAGGCCTCATTCACAAAGCTGGTCTATAAGGGGGGTATAAGGTTACTGCCTATAAAATGGTAGTTTAATGGGTGTCCACTCTCACCCACCGCTTCCTTGACCGGTGGAGGGTCGTTAGCCGAACGAGTAGGACAAGGACTAGAATTCTCCCTTCATTAAAAGTATTAATGGTAAATACTAAGTAACTAAACTCTTATAAATACCCAATCTTAGTTACTTAGGAAAATGTGAATAAGGTGCTAATCCATGAAATTACACTTTGCACTTTGTTTAAGTCGGTTAGTGGAGCGTGTATGGTTAACTGGCACACTAACTCGTATTTAACAAGGTAGGAAAAGGGTAACTTAATGTTTATCATAGTATCGATGGAGCGTGTGTGGTTAACCGGCACATCTATTGAGGGGTAAACACTTAAGGGTACCAAGTAATTTGCATGGTTACTTCACACCTTGTTTTGTGATCCTCGACATCCCAGTTACAAAACCTGAAGGGCACACTCGAGATTGAAACATGCCATTGAACAGTTCAATGAATCTCAAAGATCTAGGAGTTTCAAAAACCAATTAAAACCTAATAATATATATTGCGTTTTCATGGTGGAAATTGGTGAATCGACATTCACCTATCTTCAAATATTTTATAGCTTGGATTATGGCATCCCTCTTCTAAGTTATAAAATAGTTTGTAGGGTCCTAGCCTTAATATTTCATATTGGGTGTTATATTAAGGACTTTAGATCAACTATCTTGAATATCTCCCAAAAGATATATGGTTTAGACAACTGTGATCTTCCCAAATCTCTTGAAACAAGCTTTCCTAAATCAAGATGATGTCCTTTGGAAATCATACTTCTTTCACCTCCTCCAATTATTCTCCCTAACCCACAAGTTCTTGACTAGTTCAAGGTCACTCAAGCCCTATTTGCAAGACAAGGTCTAGGTGTGACCACATCTTGGAGATGTAGTCACATATTGACAAGCCGAGAGAGTTGGGTGTCAAAGTCTTGAGAAAGTTGGTGGTTCAACTACTTTCTAAGTCACATAGTGAGTTCTTTTGGAATACCTATGAAACAGACTATGACAAGACCCTTAATGATCTTATCTATTTGCTAAGATCAACTTCCTAAAACTTTATGGACATTGACAATGATGACATTGGATATCTAGTAAAGCTCTCTCTTCCCAGTGGAAAGGGATCGGCCATAGTCAACTCGGTTGACCAAATGGTAAAGAGAAAAGCTAAGTCTGTGATAGTCCCGTGTACCATTACCAAAGGGTCCATATGTTAAGTTGCCATAGGAATGGGTATTGGTTGCGAAGCTGCCAAATTTACCTAACGATGTTAAAGTCAATAAGTTTGGCTCTACTTTAGGTAAAGTCCATTGTCTAACTCTATTAAGTGCATGTTGATTCTGATCGCGAAGATGGATTTCAATCGTATGGTTCGGTGATCAGAATTTTGGGCTATTACTTAAGAGTTATGATATTTATATTGCTTAGCAATAGATAACAACAAGGTTTTCATATGGATTGTAAGGATAAGGTTTCCACAAAGTTTTAAAATAAAAGAAAAAGGTTTGATTTTATTTACTTTAAGCATCCTTACAATGGCATTTGTGAAAAGTTGTTGCTTATAAGATTTCACTGATAGCAATATTGGAAAGTGAATTTGATTCTTTCATTTGTGGTAGTGTCTAAATTTACCAAACAAGGAAAGATTCTCATCACCCAAGTTTCAGTTGGATAGAAACTAGGAATCATGCAAGTTGTATAGCATGATGAATAAGAACTTTCAAGCATTGGAAAAATTAAGACTAACTACTTTTTCACATGGATGTGTGAGTCAAGTGAAGGACTAAGGGATCGAGTACACATTCTTGTGCACTGGTCAAGTCCACTACAAAATATCGATAAGACTATTGATCATAGTTTACTAAAGCTCAGTAAATATGATTATACTTACAAGCTTAAGTGTAACTCTGAGACATTGGAAAAGGATCCAATGTATGGCAGAGCGAATAAGAAGAATCAAATTAGGCAGAAGGATAAAAGTTTCTCAAATCTGAAAAGATGGGAGAGTACTTTAGTATCAGTTTTGTGATCATCTTAATGATTAAGAAACCATAGCACAATTAGTTCTCTAAGGAAATCTTAGTGCATTCTTATGACTAAGACGAGGAATCTTGAATTGTTGAAATGGTTAAATCAAGAAGACGAGTCATACTTCGTTCCAATACAAGTCTTAGAGTCATACTCCAAGATTGTTATTTGAGTGACATGTCTTAAAGAAGGTTTAAAACACTTGTCAAATGTAAGAGTAAAAGTTTCCTACTCTTGTACATTTGAAATTGGTAAGTTGTGATGTTTTGGATAAAACAAAGACCAACTAAGGCGAATTAGGTGAAGTGTTTGTCATGATTAGAATCCGCACTATCTCTTGGATGTTTGACAAGGGAGTCTTATAGGTCAAGAGGACAGTGGGAGTCTTAAAGGTCTTGAAAGTCTCAAGAACTAATCAAGAATAAAACCTAAAGTTCTTCACTAGCACACGACTTGAGGTTTATAACCTATCGTGTTGACATATTCTGTGCCCATCCCAGTAAAGTTGGCTTGGCATATGATTTCTTGAGTTCTCAATTGGTTGCACAACAACTTGGAAGCAATGGCGGGCCCTCGAGCTGCCAGGTGGCAAGAAATTAAGATTGAATTCAGTCCATATGAGTTTGGATTTATCATTACCCTTGTCTTGTGACTATGGTTTTGAAATTTCACATGGATAAGAACACATACACCAGTAAATCTAAGTGTCATAAGGTTTCTCTCCGATTCATGAAAATGATGGTGAGGAAACACTTTCACTAAGTAGATTTTAGCTAGATAGCAATTGTGATATTGGCATTCTCAAATTCGTTAGTGGAGCGTGTGTGGTTTACCGGCACACTAACATGGACTTGTGAGAAGTGGCAAAGGTCTAAACAATTGAGACTATGATTACGGCATCCCTTTTCATAGTTCTTAAAACTGTTTAGACACACTTGTGAGCTATCTAAGATAAGCTATATGATTTTGATAAAGTTTTATCAAAGCAATCTAGTATCAGAAATCTGAACTTTGGTAAGAAAGTCAGCTAATTTCTGAGTACATGTCAAAGCTAGTGGGAGCATAAGTGTTATGCTAACAATCATCATGTTAGTGGGAACATGATAATTATGATAAGAATTGCAAGTTAGCAATGTTGATTATATAAAACAAAAAGTTTCAATTGGGAAAAAGTTGTTTTGCTATAATTAAGGGAGAGGAAATTATACTTCATCTCAAATTTAAAAGCTTAGATTGAGGTTTTAATCAAATTTGGTCAAGGATATATATATATATATATATATATATATATATATATATATATATATATATATATATATATATATATATATATATATATGAATTTCATGTTGGAATGGCTCAATATAAGAAAATTCTGTATATGGGTCCCTTATTTGCGTTCTAAAATTAAATTATGATTACGACATCCCTTTTCATAATCTGAATTATGAGAACTTGGCAAATACAATGGAAATGTTATAGCAAAAGACTAGTTTAGTCTTTATGTGAGACATCATGAATCGTGTCCCATATGCTTCGGATATAGGATCGATTACATGTGCTATATTCATCCTTTCTAAAATTTTCCAAATGCCTGGGGCATTAAGAAAGGAAAAGGTCTAGAATTGGATATGACTAAAAGGATTAATCAATTGTTGAGGACAATCTAAGGTTTACCAAAGATTAGGTGCTCAAGGTGGAAGTATAGTGATAATTCTGGAAGGACCATATTGACATAATCTGTAAGGAGGCAACTCTTGTTCAGAAGTGATAGTCAAAATGAATCTGGAAATGTTTCAAAGTTAGAATTTTCAATCTATGTAGGATTAAGCAAACTTAATGCAAGAAGGATGTTTCCAAGGAGTTGATCTCCTTTGGAATACTTTGTAATGTTTGTTGTCAAGTCCTTGTGACTTTGTGCATAATCATTACAAGAGGATCAATGCATATAAGTTTAGAATCTAACAGAATTCACTAAATCGCATGAATTTGGAATTTTTGCATTTGCAGTAAGGATTTGGGACTATGAAAATAGGATCATTGGAGTTATGTTCAATTGATCTATTTCATAAAGTAAAGATCATAGCCAAACATAGTATGCATACTTGGTGTATGACATGACTAGTGTTTAGAAAAACATAGTGTACACACTTGGACCATGGGACAACTATTGTTTTAAATTCAAGAATAAAGTTGATAGCTGAAACAGTATACAGTGAATAATGTGTAATCATATGGTGATAAATAAAAGGTGTTTTATTTATGTTCATAGGTTTTGATACCATATTGGATTCAATTGTTCTTGTGTTTCATTTTGCATGTTTTGACTTCCAGAATAAACTAGGTTATTCTTTCGGAATGACTAAGTTATTCAAACCATCCACAGTCGGTCATATGTTGGAAGTAGATATGAATCAAGACTGTCATGGGTTGGCTTGTAGAGGTCTAAGATGTTGGACAAAGGGCTACAACACTCGTGAGTGCTCATAAGTTCTGAGTACTGGATTCAACCCGCGCTCATTGGAGTCACTTCATGGATTTTATCACGAGTGATCATGAGACGATAATATCATATATTCTTCAAACCTAGAGATATGAGTTGTTACTATGAGTTGGTTGTACATTGATTGCACGAAAACACATTCGGTAACTCGGTGTTATAAAACGTGCCTTTGTGTATGATTCAACAAGTAGTAGAACAAGCCATATGAGTCGAAGTATACCCATTCCTTTTACCTTTGGGATAAAAGCGATATTTGTGGGCCCCTCGATGATTTGATGATGAAAAATGGAAGTGCTCGGCCAGGCCAGGACTGATTTGATTTGTTCAATTAGTCAGTCATCATAAATCGGAAATCGGGAAACAACAAATGGACAGTGAGAATGATTATAATCCATGTCTCAGTACGTATGATATCTAGAATGGAGGACTATATGATCGCTTATCTAATCGACAAGTCATTGACAAAGGTCAGAGTTCATCTACAAGGTCAGAGTTCGACAGAAGCTTTTGAGAGCTATGATTGCCAGTCAGTTCTTGAAGTCATACGCAATAATAGTTTTAGACTTATCCAAGTGGGAGACTGTTGGATTAATAAGGTTATTTAATTAGTATTGATCAAGAATTAATTTGGAATTAATTAAGTGATCAAAAGGAGACTAATTAAATATATGGGTTGATTGTGTAAATCATTCATTCTTATATATGTGGGCTTGTGATCCAAGATTCCTTATGTTGGACTAAGTCCATGGGGTGACCCATGAATACTCCATGGAGGTTAAAATCCATGGAGCATAAGGAATGGGTAAAGTCATGAATTACATGGTGTAACCCTAATAGCCACCGTATAAAAGAATCTGATGGCTCAAGAAATCGTACACTATGTGGGTGTGTGAGGGCTAAACGATTTAATGGAGTGTTCAAGTTTCTCTCAAGTTATTCCAAGTGTATTTGGTGTTGTGTGAACCATTTGAGGTTTCACACTTGAGGGACTAGGCACTCAAGCTTCATGAAGACATTCTACATCAAAGAGGTGTTTAAAGGGTAATTTAACACCTTAAAAGGTGTTTATGGTCTATGAATGAGGGTTTATAGTCCAAGCATGTTCTTGGGCCGTAAACTCATGTTTACCCCCTAAATGGTAGGATTTTGGTAGTCTAAGTCCATTCCTGCAAGTCCAAAGGTCTTAACTAAGCACTAGAAGTTATTTGGAAGGGTTTTGGGGCTCCAAAACCCCATTTATAGGTGTTCACGGTTTGGGGAGGTTCCTAGACCGTAAACACAAGTTCTTGGTCCTATTTCATGATTTAAACACGAATTTGAAAGCCAAACATGTTATACTATGAGCTAGGATGGATTTCTTACCAAATTGGAGCTTGGAATGGATTATTTTGCATCAAATTCGAGTTTTAGAGAGAGAGAGTAGTGAGAAAAAGTGTTTTAAGAGAGTGAAAAAGATTCAAAATGTGGTCACTCAATCCCTTATATAGGGGTTGAGTTTATGGCCCGGTGGAAATCTACCCGATACTATCGTTAAACGAGGCTTTTGGTCATACCCGATTTAGTTGTTGTAACCCAACGTAGTCGAAACTAAAATTTTTCTAAATAATAATTTGGGATGTTTTCATGAGTTTTTAACGGGTTTGGATACTCACGAGGTCATAATAAAAGTCCCACTTTAATTAATTTAAATCGAAAGTTAACGGAAAATTGAGAATGGTTTTACTAACGGAAATGGAATATCGTGACAGAATAAATTTCGGGTTGTCACAAAAAATATAAGTGACCCTCTTAAACTTGAAAGATCCGAAGGCAAATCCAGATCCGCAATCACTATCTCAACCGCAACAAAGAATCACATCAGCAGTCTTCATCTTACTACTTAGCTTTAGTTTTGTCTGTTCACTTTTGTCTTTACATCTCGTTGTCCAGTGTGCCTCCCATGGCCACATTAGAACATATAGAACCTGTAACCTTCTAGAATATATAAATAGAGTTCTCTTTCTGAATGAAAAATGCACATCTCGTGAATCTCATATATTGTCTTACTATCTCTCTACAATCTTCTTACTCTCACATCTTCAAGCATCTTTAGAATTTATGATTGTAATCTCCCTTCAGAGCAAGTCATTCTTGACTTCATCACTAATTACGATCGCACTCACTAAGTTGGATTGATTGCAATACTCGTTAAGAATCCACTTAAGAGTATACTTGATATAATACTTATTTTCATTTATATTTCCTTATATTTCTGTACCTAAATATCTAATTATCTTACTATCTAATCATTAACTTATTATTGTTGAGCTTTATGATCCTTTGAGTTAAACTTTATTCTGCAATACTACTTGTTCTAACGTTTGTTCAAGTGTATTTCTCAAGTTTTCCTCTCAACACCTGAAAAGTTCCATAATTTTTCCTCATGTTATGGAACATGAAAAGTCTTAATTTATGAAACCATTAACTAATGTTAGTTATAGAATTCTAAGAGTCTTGAAAGGTTTCATAACTTGTCCTCGAGTTTGGAATTTGAAAGGTTTCATTCATGGAACATAAAAGTTCATAAGTTATGAATTTCAAAATTTTTGACAGGTTACAAAACTTAACCTCAAGTTTTGTAACTTGAAAAGTTACGTTAATGAAACTTTAATTCCAAACCGTAGAATTTTAAAGTTTAAAATTCAACCCTTATACTATTATAAAGTTTAATACTTATATATATATATATATATATATATATATATATATATATATATATATATATATATATATATATAAGACAATTCAGTCTTACCGTTAGTAGGCCTCATTCACGAAGCTGGTCTATAAGGGGGTATAAGGTTACTGCCTATAAAATGGTGGTTTAATGGGTGTCTACTCTCACCCACCGCTTCCTTGACTACTGGAGGGTCGTTAGCCGAATGGGTAAGATAGGAGATTTATTCTCATTAATAAGTATAATGATAATTTTTAAAGTAACTAAACTTTTATAAATCCCAAATCTTAGTTACTTTAGGAAAAATGTGAAAATGGTGCTATTCCGTGAAATTACATTTTGCACCTTGTTAAGTCGTTAGTGGAGTGTGTGTGGTTAACCGACACACTAATTTGGGACTGACAATGTGTGGCAAAAGGTAACTTGATGTTAATCATGGATCAATGGAGCGTGTGTGGTTAACCGGCACAGTGATTGGATGATTTGCATTATTAAGTGTACCAAGGTAATTTACATGGTTATTCACACCTTGTTTGTGATCCTCGGCATCCCAGTCACAAACTTGAAGGGCATAATCGAGATTTAAACATGCCATTGAAAAATTCAATGAATCTCAAAACAATCCATGAATTTCAATCCACTTAAAACTTAATAAACAATTTTCTTTTTCATGGTGGAAATTGGTAAATCGTTATTTACATACCTTCAAATATATTGCAATCGGATTATGACATCCCACTTCTGAATTGTAAATATTGTGTTGAGTCCTAGCCTTAAGGTTTCATTTGGGTGATATATTTAGGATCCTTATCTAATCTAAACTTTGTCTTTCTTTTCAGATGTCTTCCAACACTGCTTTAAACCCACAGCCTTCACGCTCTTTCTCCATCATGAACTTGTGTGGGAGGGTCATATTTGATGGATCGAACTTCAATGATTGGATTTGAAACATCAGAATGGCCATTTATTATGAGGACAAACAATATATCCTAGATAAAGAGCTTAAGTAAATTGATGAATGTATCCCTACTCCTGAACCGATTGCTGAATACAAGGCCCATGAGAGGGACGCGACCAAAGTATCATGTATTATGATTCCTACCATGACTGCTGAGCTTCAGAAGTCTTATGAGGACTCTTGGCCTTATAAAATGCACCAAGATTTGATGGAAAGGTACCATCAAAGTGCAAGGCAGGAAAGGTATGAAATCATAGCCTCCATGATCACTACCAAAATGAAGGATGGAGAGTCTATCACGGCCCACTTGAACATGATGCAAAGATTTGTGGACCGCTTGCTGAAATTGAATGTCAACTTCAATGAAGAGTTGGACATAAACATTATTCTATAATCTTTTCCTTCTTGTTATGATCAAATTCATATGACCAATCATATGAGCAAGGAGGAGGTCACTCTAAGCAAGCTTCAAGGCCTTTTCAGGACTACTAAAAGTACCCTTAAAGGAAAATATGTTGTTCCTACTCCTACTCTTTTGCCCCTGTCTTGGCAATTGGACATGGAAAGGGCAAGAAAAGGATGACTCCCTCCAAGATTCATAAGGGAAAGTCCCATATTGGATCCTCTTCCAGTGGAACCAAAGTTGGTTCAGTCTCACCCTCTTCCAATCCATAGGAAGTTGAGTGCTTCCATTTCCATGAAAAAGGGCACTAGAGACGAAGCTGTCCCAAATACTTGAAGGACATAAAGGATGGAAAGATCAAGCCCAGCTTTGTAGGTATTTATACTATTCTATCTAATAACTCATCACATGTTAATTCTTGGTTCCTTGATACAGGATGTGGTTTTGACATTTTTCTGATTTTCAGGGACTAAAAAGAAGTAGGAATGTGGAGCATGGGAAGATGAACTTGATCATGCAGAATAGGAAAAATTCGTCTGTCACCAAGATTGGAGTTTATTCTTTATTGCTTAGTAATGGTTTAAAATTAGATTTGAATAATTGTTGCTACTCTTCTGATATGGCAAGAAATATTATTTCTTTTCATAATTTGTATGAACAAGGATTAACCTTATCTTTTAATAATGAAATTGGTTCAATAAATACTTATTTTAATGGTGTATTTTATTTTGAAGCATTACCCACCAATGGCATATATGAAACTATGATTGTTGTAGATAGCTTCGGAAATAATGTGTTGCATATTGATTCATCTAATGATTTGGATAAAGCATTCTTATGGCATTGTCGTCTTGTACATGTTAATAAGAAGCTCATAGCCTAACTACAAAAGGATGGAGTATTGGAGTCATTTGACTTAAAGTCAGATGACACTTGTGACTCTTGTTTGCTTGGAAAGATGACCAAGTCACTATTCACTGGCACTTGTGCAAGGGTTGAGGGTTTGTTGGATCTCATACACATCGATGTGTGTGTACCCTTCAGAACCGCCACAAGGGATGCTAACCGCTTCTATGTGACTTTTACTGATGATTATAGTAGATATGGGGTATGTCTACTTAATCAAGCATAAGTCAGAAACCTTTGAAAAGTTCAAAGATTTTAAGAAAGAAGTGGATAATCAATTGGGTAGGAAGATAAAGATGTTGCGATCGGATCGAGGAGGAGATTATCTTAGTATCGAGTTCCACGACTATCTCAAGGAATGTTGAATTATTTCAAAATTGACGCCACCTAGGACACCACAGATAAATGATGTAGCTAAGAGGTGCAAACAAACCTTGCTAGACATGGTTCATTCTATGATGAGTCGAGCTTCGTTACCTATCTCATTCTGGGCGTATGCCTTATAGACTTCCACCCATATCCTTAATCTAGTCCCAACCAAAAAGGTTTCCAAAACACCTCACGAGATGTGGACAGGGAAGGTTTCGTCGTTAGAGCACATCAACGTTTGGGGTTGCAAGGATTTTGTGAGAAAAGAAACTCACGAAAAGCTTGAACCTCGTAGCGAACGATGTATTTTCATCGGCTGCCCACATAAATCCTTTGGATATCTCTTATATAGACCGGCTAATAATGTTGTCTTCATGGCGAGGAGAGGAGTCTTTCGCGAAAGAGAACTCATATGCCAACAGGAAAGTGGGAGGCAAATTGACCTTGAAGAGCTTCAAGAGTTAAGTGATGAAGGATCCTCAAACACTAGCGCTTAACCCGAGGAGGAAACTCTTGTTGAACCGATTGATGAGTCCTTACTTCTAAGGCATTCCAGTACAGTTAGTGTGACATCCCCAAAATCTCGGCCAGAAAAGACCGATTTCATTTATGCTTTTTAAACATTTTCAGAGTAAATCCGTTTGATTTTAAAAGAGATGCGGAATTTATTCCCAAAAACAAAACATGATAAAATAGATATTTATCAAAACATTTCATATAGAAATATGATTTCATTTCATAATCAAAAGTCGGGATGTCATGTTCCGATATAGATCATAAAGCATAAACGATAACATTACAAGTCATTCAACAAATATATACATATACAGACTTGTAAACAAAACAACTTGATGATTCGCCCATCTTAAGCTCTTGCGCCACTTCCTGTAATACAAATCAACTGAGTGGGTCAGGCTTGGGAGCCTGGTGAGCATATAGGGTTTTCAAACCCACAATAATTATATTTAATTACAACAATCAACAATAAACCCGATTACCCATTCCCGTTATCCTCACCTTACGTTCCTAAAAATAACGTCTATTATAAGGAACTTATTTCAGGATTTTCATCGGGACGGACATTACTGCAGAGGGGCTTCCTCAACAATAAGTGTCCTAAAGGCAACCATGTGGGGGATAGAGTACACCGGTGAACACGCCGTTCACAACACCTACAGGTAATGAGCCTGCTAGTGTTCCACAGCACAGTCTAGAATAGTCCGTGGTCGTCATCCATACTCTGCCGAATGACTGGAATAACACCAATAACACCGAGGCCTCTCATCTGTTTATTTCACACCAATTATCTACCCATATTCTACCCAACATATTAGTAGATAAAAATATACATTTTTATACATTGTTTATAAAACCTGTATAGCATGCTTTAATCAATACATATTCCACATAACAGATGAGGCATACACACATAACACGTATTTCATAGAGAATATATCAGATCTATGAGATAGAAGAGAGTGAATATACATTCACACATATAACCACAAAATATTTACACGTAGCACGTATTTTATATTAAATACTTCATAATATTGCGTTGGAAAGAAAATGACTACACACTCACTTGATCAGAAGATGATCCGACAGCACTACGGCTTATAGAAGTAGTATACTTCGATAGATCTGGAAGATCTTCACCAAAATCGAACTCCTCGCGGGCAGAGCTTCGGCTCGGGAATAACGCTCTTCGGGAACCTCGGGGCTTCGGATCTTGCTTCGGGGCTCGGGAATGATACCGGGGCTTCGGGATATGATTGGCACGCAAATCGAGGCAAAACTTAGAGAGAGGGAAGACTTTGAACAAGATAAAATGGCTGATTTCGAGTTCTATTTATAGGCTGAGGGTCTGGGATTACGCGGGGCCTAATCTCAAATTACGCAGGGCGTACTTAGTATGCGGGGCATACTCGGTTACGCAGGGCGTACTTTGACGACACCGCATGCGTCGATCTGTGGCACTCGAGTATTGGTCAAGCAACTTGCATCTGCCTGAGTACGCGGGGCGTAATTGACTCGTCGAACTTCTAAATTGCGTACTCTATAACTTTCATTTAGACTCCGTCGGCTAATTTTGACTTTTATTTTTACTATTTATTTATAGAAGGCCGGGACAGAAAAACTTCGTTATAAATTCATAACTTCTTCGTCTGACGTCCGTTCTCGCCTAACTTTTAATCGTTTCACTACTAACAACGAGATCTTCGATTCTCATTTACATTGTTTCGGCTAAAAACCGCTCGATCTCAAATCGAATATTCGGGCTGCATACTGCTAAGTCGAAACTTAGAAAAATCATAACTTCCTCATACGAAGTCAGATTTGGGCGTTCCTTTTATGCACGTTCTCGGTTTAACGAAACGTACGACTTTCGTTTAGATCGCTAAGGCTAAATATCGCTCTATCTTAAATTCATATTTTACGTCACTCGGCGTCGTGCCGGTTCTGTCGCGAAACTTCGATAGGTCATAACTTCTTCGTTATAACTCGGATTTTGGCATTCCTTATATCTCTGGAATCCTTGTTTCAACCACTACAACTTTATGCAAAGATATCGGGCTTATCTCACACTTAAATTTTGACGCTTATTTTATTCTTAATTTAATTATATCACATAATTAAGCAAATAAACACATAACTCACATAATTAACAAATTCACAAATAATACATTTTTATTATTTCAAATTGGGGTTACAAAGGTTAACCTAGACTATTACATTGCTTAAAATGGCAAGCCCAGAAACACGGGCGTTACAATTATCTCCACCTTAGAATGATTTCGTCCCCGGAATCACACACCAGCAAACAAATGCGGATAGCGACTCATCATGTCACTCTCCGTCTCCCAGGTGAGATTCGGCCCATTCGAGTGTTTCCATCGGACAAGCACTAACTCAACCATCTTACGTCGCAATTTCATAGTCTTTCGGTCAACGATTGCCTCCGGTTCGGTAATCAACCTTTTGTTCTCATCGATCCTCAACTCCGAAAGTGGAATTATGTCGGGAACTTCTCCCGTGAACTTCCTCAAGTAACACACATGAAAAGTGTTATGAATTCCATTCAGTTCTTCTGGTAGTTCGAGCTTGTAAGCTTGGTTCCCAATCCTCTGAAGAACTTTAAACGGTCCAATAAACCTTGGACTTAAATTTCCCCTTTTACCAAATCTTATAAGTCCCTTCCATGGCAAGACTTTAAGCAAAACCAAATCTCTAACTTCAAAAGTCACCGGTCTTCGCTTTTTGTCATCATAACTCTTTTGACAATCCTGAGCTGCTAACATTCTTTCCCTAATTATTTTCAACTTTTCAGCAGTTTGATGGACTATCTCCGGTCCCATAAATTGCTTTTCCCCAGCCTCAAGCCAACAAGACGGCGTACGACACTTCTGTCCATACAATGCTTGATAAGGTGCCATCTTTATGCTCGAGTGAAAACTATTATTATAGGAAAATTCTACCAAAGGTAAATGTTCATCCCAATTACCTAGGAATGTCAAGGTACACGCTCTCAGCATATCTTCAAGTGTTTGTATCGTTCTTTCGCTCTAACCATCAGTCTGCGGATGGTAAGCTGTACTTAAACACAACTTGGTACCCAATTCCTCTTGTAGACTTTTCCAAAATCATGAGGTGAAACGACTATCACGATCCGACACAATTGTTAACGGAACACCGTGAAGCCTCATAATTTCCTTCACGTAAGAATTCGCAAGCTTTTCCATAGACCATTTCTCCTTTGCTGCTATGAAATGCGCACTCTTAGTGAATCGATCGACGACCACCCAAATCATGTCATGACCACTTTTTGTTCGGGGCAGTTTAGTGACAAAATCCATAGCAATGTCTTCCCACTTACCCATAGGCACAGGTAATGGTTCTAAACTCCCATATGGTTTCTGATGTTGTGCCTTGACTCTTGCACAAGTCACACACTCGGCCACATACTTCGCGATCTCGAGCTTCATCGTCGGCCACCAATAATAGGGTTTCAGGTCCCTATACATTTTTGTGCTACCGGGATGAATCGAGTACATGGTTTTGTGAGCTTCTTCCATCAGAAGATCTCTGACTCCTCCTGTCTTAGGTATCCAAATCCGATCTTGGAACACCTTCAGTCTGTGACTATTTACACCGAACACCAACGTTTTGCCCAAACGTTCCTCCTTCTGGTCATTCTTCTTAGAAGCTTCGCTTTGAGCTTTCTTTATACTTTCCAAAATAGTCGAGACAACTTCAATTCTCAACGCTCTTGGCCTTCTCCTTTCAAGATTGACTTTCCAACTGAGAGCATCAGCAACAATAATTGCTTTACCGGGGTGGTAAAGTATCTCACAGTCGTAGTCTTTAAGTAATTCCAGCCAACGTCGTTGTCTCATATTCAACTCTTTCTGGCCAAAGAGATATTGGAGACTCTAATGATCAGTGAAAAGTTTGCACTTCGTGCCATAGAGGTAATGCCTCCATATTTTCAGAGCGAAAACTACTGCTGCCAACTCCAAATCATGAGTCGGGTAGTTCTTTTCATGCTCTTTCAGCTGTCGAGACGCATATGCGATTACCTTATCCCTTTGGGTCAAAACGCAACCCAATCCAACCCCAGACACATCGCTATAAACAGCAAAGTCTTCAACCCCATCGGGTAGAGAAAGTATCGGTGTCTCGCATAGTTTCTTCTTTAGCTTCTCGAATGCTTCTTTATGCTTATCACTCCAAGCATAAATAGCTCCTTTGTGGGTCAAAGCTGTTAATGGACTAGCGATCGAAGAAAAGCCTTGGATAAATCTTCAGTAATATCCGTCTAATCCTAAAAAGCTTCGGATCTCCGTGGGACTTTTCGGTTGTTCCCACTTCATCACAGCTTCAATCTTTGTTGGATCAACCATTATCCCTTCTTGGTTGACCACGTGACCCAAGAATTGGACTTCACGAATCCAAAAATCACATTTGGAGAACTTCGCATACAGCTTGTCCTTCTTCAAGACTTCTAACACTTCTCGCAAGTGTCTATCATGCTCTTCTTGTCTTTTTGAATAAATCAGAATGTCATCTATGAACACTATCACAAATTTATCTAGGAACGGATTACAAACTCTGTTCATTAAATCCATGAATGCTGTTGGAGCATTGGTCAGTCCAAACGACATAACCAAGAACTCATAGTGTCCATATCGCGTTCTGAATGCAGTCTTCTCTATATCCTGCTCTCTTACCTCTAGCTGATGATATCCTGACCTCAGGTCGATCTTTGAAAAATAACTTGAACCTTGTAGTTGATCGAATAGGTCATCAATCCTTGGCAACAGATATCTATTCTTTATTGTTGCCTTATTCAGCTCTCGGTAATCAATGCACATCCTCATGCTTCCATCTTTCTTCTTTACGAATAACATCGAAGCTCCCCAGGGTGATGAACTAGGTCTAATGAAACCTTTGTCCAATAACTCCTGAAGTTGCATCATCATCTCCTTCATCTCCGCCGGTGCTAATCGATAAGGTGCTTTTGCAATTGGCATTGTTCCGGGTAACAAGTCGATACGAAATTCTACTTGTCGATCGGGCGGTAGTCCAGGAAGATCTCCGGGAAATACTTCCGGATAATCACACACAACAGGAATATTTTGCATCACCTTCTTTTCCTTCTTAGCGTCGATCACGAATGCTAAGTATGATGTACACCCCTTGGTCAAACATTTTCTGGCTTTCATTAGAGAAATGATTCCAGAACTTACTCTGCATTTATCTCCATACACCATAAACGATTCCTTCCTAGGCGGGTTCACTTTCACTATTTTCTTCTTGCATAAAATTTCGGCATCATTGGCGCTAAGCCAATCCATTCCCAAAACGATGTCGACACCATTAAGTTCGATAGGCAATAATTCCTCGTGGAACTTATGCCCATTCAAGTCAATTAAGATGTTTTTCATGCGATAGCTAACAGGTACAAACTTGCCACTAGCAACTTCGACTAATAAGGCATTATCTAGTCTATCAACAGACAAAGCTAGTTTTCTACCAAATTCATGCGATATGAAGGAGTAGTTGGCTCCAGAATCAAATAAAATTTGGGCAGGCAATTTGTTAACGAGAAAGGTACCTGAAGCGACATCAGCTTCAACTTTAGCAGCTTCCAGTGTCATCTGGAATGCTCTCGCCTTTGGCTTTGGCGGAATGTTGGGTCTTGCTGCTTCCTTCTTTTTCGGACAATCCCTTGAGATGTGCCCCTCCTGACCACAACCATAACAAACATTCTTGGTGAAGGTGCAGTCATTGGCATAATGCCCTAGCTTTCCACATTTAAAGCATGTGGTTTCCCCGCCACACTTCCAATGATGCTTCTTCTTGCACTTGTCGCACCATTTCGCCTCTACCTTTCCTCCACTTCCTCTCGAACTAGACTTCGAGAATTTACTTTTCTTGCTGGACCCTGAAAATCCATCGATTTTCCTTTTCTCGCCGACCTCTTACCTTTCCAGACCTTTTTCCCTGATCTGGGTCTCAACATTTCTAGCAGCCCAGATGGCGGCTTTCAATGTGGTTGCTTGCTTAACCATTGGACCATAGTCCGCTGGTAGTCCAAGAGCAAATTTGCTGACCTTAGAGAGTTCTGTAGGCACCAAATATGGGATAACCTTCATCTTTTCTGTGAAACTTGCAGCGTATTCAGTAACGCTCAATTTCCCTTTCTTCAGATTCTGAAACTCATTACTGATTTCCAGAAGGTCCTGCTCGGAGCAGTATTGCAGTTTTAGTTGTTCCACAAAGTCTTCCCAAGACATTTTGCTTGCTTCTCCCTTGGGCATAGAGTCAGCTAACAGCTTCCACCAAGTCAACACGCCAGATTTTAGCAGAGGGATCGCAAGAGCGGTCTTCTGCCTGTTGCTACATTCGCAACTTTCAAACATAGTCTCCATTTCAGAGACCCAGTCCATAACTTGCACCGGCGTCGGGCTTCCGGATAGACATGGTGGTTTGGATGCCATGAAATCCTTATACTTGCACCCACGACCATCATTTCCTCCATACTGGTTATTGCGTCTAACCACTGGTTGTTCGTCTTGACCAATGATCCCACTAAAGTTTTCTCTTTCAGACTACCCTCCATTCTCCTCGGGCTCTTCCGCTTGAATTGACGGTTCTTCACGATTCTGCCTAAGCAGGCGTCTTGTTTCTTCCATCTGACGATCCAACATCATTTGAATCATCATTTGTACACCAGCCATTGTTATCGGCTCAAGTGCATCAGCTACGATAGGTACTTGTTCAATTACAGGCGGTTGATTCCTGTTTTCATCAGCATTTCCAACTCCGCTTCTTGTTCTCACCATTTTTGATCTACACACCGAATAATTTCACCTTAATACTCCAAATGATTACATGCTAGTTCTAATATCGTATACATACGCTTAGAATCCTAAACACATAAACCTTCAGATCCGGTTGGCAACAAACCGTAGATCCGAACAAACAATATCATATATGGCAACATATAACATTTAGCACATAAAAACATTTTAGGCAACTTTCCTAAAATAAACTAGTGCTCGTGTCTAAACTTTATCAGACACACATCTCACAATCTCCACTTAGCATACTAAGTTTAAGTCTAGAAATCCAACAAATTCCTAGTTCGCTTAAACTAATGCTCTGATACCAACTGTGACATCCCCAAAATCTCGGCCAGAAAAGACCGATTTCATTTATGCTTTTTAAACATTTTCAGAGTAAATCCGTTTGATTTTAAAAGAGATGCGGAATTTGTTCCCAAAAACAAAACATGATAAAATAGATATTTATCAAAACATTTCATATAGAAATATGATTTCATTTCATAATCAAAAGTCGGGATGTCATGTTCCGATATAGATTATAAAGCATAAACGATAACATTACAAGTCGTTCAACAAATATATACATATACAGACTTGTAAACAAAACAACTTGATGATTCGCCCATCTTAAGCTCTTGCGCCACTTCCTGTAATACAAATCAACTGAGTGGGTCAGGCTTGGGAGCCTGGTGAGCATATAGGGTTTTCAAACCCACAATAATTATAGTTAATTACAACAATCAACAATAAACCCAATTACCCATTCCCGTTATCCTCAGCTTACGTTCCTAAAAATAACGTCTATTATAAGAAACTTATTTCAGGATTTTCATCGGGACGGACATTACTGCAGAGGAGCTTCCTCAACAATAAGTTTCCTAAAGGCAACCATGTGGGGGATAGAGTACACCGGTGAACACGCCGTTCACAACACCTACAGGTAATGAGCCTGCTAGTGTTCCACAGGACAGTCTAGAATGGTCCGTGGTCGTCATCCATACTCTGCTGATTAACTAGAATAACACCAATAACACCGAGGCCTCTCATCTGTTTATTTCACACCAATTATCTACCCATATTCTACCCAAAATATTAGTAGATAAAAATATACATTTTTATACATTGTTTATAAAACCTGTATAGCATGCTTTAATCAATACATATTCCACATAACAGATGAGGCATACACACATAACACGTATTTCATAGAGAATATATCAGATCTATGAGATAGAAGAGAGTGAATATACATTCACACATATAACCACAAAATATTTACACGTAGCACGTATTTTATATTAAATACTTCATAATATTGTGTTGGAAAGAAAATAACTACACACTCACTTGATCAGAAGATGATCCGACAGCACTACGGCTTATAGAAGTAGTATACTTCGATAGATCTGGAAGATCTTCACCAAAATCGAACTCCTCGCGGGCAGAGCTTCGGCTCGGGAATAACGCTCTTCGGGATCCTCGGGGGCTTCGGATCTTGCTTCGGGGCTCGGGAATGATACCGGGGCTTCGGGATATGATTGGCACGCAAATCGAGGCAAAACTTAGAGAGAGGGAAGACTTTGAACAAGAGAAAATGGCTGATTTCGAGTTCTATTTATAGGCTGAGGGTCTGGGATTACGCGGGGCGTAATCTCAAATTATGCAGGGCGTACTTAGTACGCGGGGCATACTCGGTTACGCAGGGCGTACTTTGACGTCACTGCATGCGTCGATCTGTGGCACTCGAGTATTGGTCAGGCAACTTGCATCTGTCTGAGTACGCGGGGCGTAATTGACTCGTCGAACTTCTAAATTGCGTAACTTTCGCATATGAGTTCCGTTTTCGACGTTCTTTATATCCACGCGAAGGTCAGACCATACTCTATAACTTTCATTTAGACTCCGTCGGCTAATTTTGACTTTTATTTTTATTATTTATTTTTAGAAGGCCGAGACAGAAAAACTTCGTTATAAATTCATAACTTCTTCGTCTGACGTCCGTTCTCGCCTAACTTTTAATCGTTTTGCTACTAACAACGAGATCTTCGATTCTCATTTACATTGTTTCGGCTAAAAACCGCTCGATCTCAAATCGAATATTCGGGCTGCATACTGCTAAGTCGAAACTTAGAAAAATCATAACTTCCTCATACGAAGTAAGATTTGGGCGTTCCTTTTATGCACGTTCTCGGTTTAACGAAACGTACGACTTTCGTTTAGATCGCTAAGGCTAAATATCGCTCTATCTTAAATTCATATTTTACGTCACTCGGCGTCGTGCCGGTTCTGTCGCGAAACTTCGATAGGTCATAACTTCTTCGTTATAACTCGGATTTTGGCATTCCTTATATCTCTGGAATCCTTGTTTCAACCACTACAACTTTATGCAAAGATATCGGGCTTATCTCACACTTAAATTTTGACGCTTATTTTATTCTTAATTTAATTATATCACATAATTAAGCAAATAAACACATAACTCACATAATTCACAAATTCACAAATAATACATTTTTATTATTTCAAATTGGGGTTACAAAGGTTAACCTAGACTATTACATTGCTAAAAATGGCAAGCCCAGAAACACGGGCGTTACAATTTAAAGTGGGTTAGATCTGATCCCACACCGGCTGGGAAGGAGAACTAAGCATTCCTTATAAGGGGTGTGGATACCTTCCATAACACAACGCGTTTTAAAGCCGTGAGGGCAGCAGATCCCATAAGAACTCTGCAGTTAAGTGTGCTCGGGCAGGAGTAGTACCAGGATGGGTGACCCCCTGGGAAGTCCTCGTGTCGAGTGGCCCAAAGCGGACAATATTGTGATACGTGCCAGAGGGGGGTGTTACAAATGGTATCAGAGCCAGGGCATGGGTCGATGTGTTCGACGGGGACGTCGAACCCTACAATGGGGGGTGAAAGTGGGTTAGATCTGATCCCACATCGGCTGGGAAGGAGAACTAAGCATTTCATATAAGGGGTGTGGATACCTTCCATAACACAATGCGTTTTAAAGCCGTGAGGGCAGTAGATCCCATAAGAACTCTGCAGTTAAGCGTGCTCGGGCAGGAGTAGTACCAGGATGGGTGACCCCCTGGGAAGTCCTCGTGCCGAGTGGCCCAAAGCGGACAATATTGTGATACGTGCCAGAGGGGGATGTTACAGTTAGACAGGCACCTGAGTTTTATGGTTTCCATATTACCACTGAAGGTGATACATTTATCAGTGATAACACACTTGTGAAGTTTGGAACTTGGTTGACAATGTACCGGGTCGTAAGACAGTCGGGTGCAAATGGATCTTCAAGAAAAAGATCGACATGGTTGGGAAAGTACACACTTATAAGGTACGATTGGTTGCGAAAGGGCTTTACTCAAACTCCTGGAGTTGACTACGATGAGACCTTCTCACCAGTGGCTAAGATTAAATCTATAAGGGTTATGCTAGCCATAGTTGCATTTCATGATTATGAAATATGGCAAATGGATGTCAAAACCGCTTTCCTTAATGGGAAGTTGGCTGAAGATGTTTACATGAATCAGCCAGAGGGGTTTGTCAAAGAAATGTACCGTAATAGATTGTGTAAGCTTGATAAATACATTTATGGATTAAAACAAGCATCTCGAAGATGGAATCTTTGTTTTGATGAGAAAGTCAAGGAATTTGGATTTTCGAGAAGCGAGGATGACTCCTATGTATATGTCAAAGCTAATGGGAGTATAGTTAGCTTTTTCGTGTTGTATATGGATAACACACTACTCATAGGATACGACATTCCAACCTTGCAGGAGGTTAAGTCGTGGCTTGGGAAGTGTTTCGCTATGAAAGTCCTCGGAGAAGCTGCTTACATTCTAGGGATAAGGATATTAAGAAACAAGAGTAAAACTCTAATAGGACTTATTCAAAGTACCTACTTGGACAAGGTGTTGAAATGTTTCAGCATGGAGAATTCAAAGAGAGGAGACTTATCAATCCATAGTAATACCAAACTAAGTAAGACTCAGAGTCCGAGTACAGAGGCAGAGATAGCAAAAATGAGTCGAGTACCATATACTTCTGTAGCTTGCTCGATCATGTATGCTATGAATTGTAGTCTCCCTGATGTGGCCATTTCCTTGCGCATGGTCAGCAGATATCAAGGAAATCGTGGTAGAACTCACTGGATTACGATAAAGAACATTTTTAAGTACCTGTGGAGGACTAAGGACTGGGTCCTTACCCTCGGTGGGAGTGATCACTTAAGAGTGACAGGGTATAGTGACGCCAGCTTTCAGACCGACAGAGATAATTTTTGCTGTCAGTCGGGCTGGTATTTACCCTGAATGGAGGAGCGATAACATGGAAAATTTCCAAACAAGAATCTGTGGTTGGTTCAACGTGTGAATCAAAGTACATGGTAGCAAGCGAAGCAACAAAGGAGGCAATATGCCTGAAGAACTTCATTGGAGTCCTTGGAGTTTTACCAGCTGTAAAGGAGCCTATGGATATTTGTGACCATGAAAGAGCAGTTGCCTTAACCAAGGAACAAAGGGATCAAGGCAGATCCAGGCACATTGTCAAGAAATTTCACTTTATAAGACATCAAATAGAAGAAGGATTACTTGTGGTGAAGAGAATATCGTCAGAAAAGAACCTAGCAGGTCCTCTTACAAAGGGACTAAGCAGGGATTAGCACTTGCTGCATGCAAGGTGCAATGGGCTGAAGGACGATATTAGTTTTAATGATTAGATAGATTTTTAGAAACTTGTAATAGTTAAAGTGTAATTGACATCTGATAATTGAATAAAATGTGTTTTTTATGTATAAGTAAAATTACTATCTTGTGTCCGTTATTTACTATTGTTTCATTTTTCATGTTTTGACTTCCAGAATAATAAGATTATTCAAATTATCCATAGTCGATCATACTTTAGAAGTAGGTTATCTAAGTAGACTGTCATGAAGGGTTTGTAAGATTGTATAAGGTGTTTGACATGGCAAAAGTTTGCTACAACATTCATGAGTACTCTTAAAATAAGATTTGAGTAATTGATCAACCCACACTCACATGAATCACTTCATGGAATTTATCAGGGGTGACTGGGAGATGATAATATTGTGTAATCTTCAAACAAAGATATATGAGTTGGCAATTATCAGTTGTTTGTGCATTGATAGTGCGAAAACGCATCAGTAACTCAATGTTATAAAACATGTTGTTGTGCATGATTTAACTGATAGTTAGTACAAGCATATAAGTCAAAGTTTATATGTTCCTTTTTATCCTAAGAGGATTAAAAGCGATATCTTGGGCCCCTCGATGATTTGGTTTTGACTTATGTGTCGGGCCCGGTCAGAACTCTATTGATGTGTTCAATTAAGTTCTATGTCGAAAAAATTAGAATTCGGGAAACAAACTACTGGACATTAAGTATGACTATGTTCCATGTATTTGTCCACATGTTATCTTAAAGAACAGAGGACTATATGATCCCTAATCTAAATGGCAAGTTAGGATTCGACACTGGCTTTTACAGAGCTACGATTGCTACTCAAGTTTTGAAGAACATTGGAAATTATATTTATTAGACTTATCCAAGTAGGAGACTGTTGGATTAGATGTCTAAGCCCATAACTATAATTGGTATGTACTTGACCCGAAAATAGCATGGTCCATTTGGGTTGTAACACTGTGGAACAATTTGATAGGATGGATACTTGAAGAAGAGGTTATTGTGATTTATTAATATATTATAAGTATAATATATTAATTGAGGAATCACATTATTTAACTAGTATTGATCAAGAATTAATTTGGTAATAATTTAGTGATCAAAAGAAAGTAATTAAAGTTACGGGGACTGATTAAGTAAGTCAGTAATTCTTGTAGTTAGACTCATGACCCATGTTGATTAGAGTTGGAGAAAACCCATATGCAAGTCCATAAAGGTTTAGCCCAAAGGGCCTATGAAATATGAAGGTTCATGGAGAGCTAGGGTTTGCATGGATGTAAACCTAGACTATATAAGAAGCCCCTAACACCTATAATTGGTTACCCCATTCATACTAAGAGCTGCTAGCCGATTTTGAGCTCCCAAGCCTCTCTCTTATGTCCATTCTTTTGTTATTGGTTTGTTATAAGACATTTGCATCATCACATTTGAGATTCCAGGCTCTAAAGGTCAAAGACAAGCAAGCTACTGCACAAGGTACTCTTCTAACTGTTTTATGATTTAAATTGTTACCTAGCATGCTAGTTTAGGCTTTATGCTTTGGAAAACAATGTTGCATATATAATTAGAGAAAACATAGATCCAGAGCATTAGGGGTTTCTGTGCACCAAAGGAATGTTTAAGTATATAAAACCCATCACACCTAAGGAATATATATATATATATATATATATATATATATATACACACACACACACACCAAGAACAAAATCCTATATACATGGATACATATCCAACACTATAAGGAATGCATAGCCATATGTACCTAGAGGTGAGATAGACACCCGGACAGATGGTCCTACTCTAGAGCCATAACCAAACAAGGATTGTGCAAGGAAGCCTAGATCAAGTGTCCTCATTATCTCCTATGTGACCACATACTGTCCCTAAGGCATGCCTCTACTAAATGATACCCAAAAGTAGTGGGCTGACATTGGTACCTACGACCCACATGTATAGTGAGGAAAACTAACCTAAATTGAAGAACCCAAATACTCTACGACGAGCTCCTCTTTCTGCACTTCATGCACCTAGGTATGAACTAACACTAAATACCATGTGGAATCGTAGTCAACAGTCCAAAACCCTCAAGTTTGACCCAAATTCAAACATGGTCAAAAGTCAACGGTTTAAAAAAGCTACGGTAGTTGTAACTTATGTTTAGGTTTAATAAAGTTATGTATTTTATGATTTTTAGGTATAATAAAGTTATGGTAGTGGTAAATTATGCTTTTTCTATATTTTTAATGTCTAACAAATATTTGGGCAATAATAATATCTTTCATTAATCACTCCAAAAATCGATTATGAACATAATTAGTTGCATAGTAAGAGTGAAATGCAATGTCTAGAATCAGATCCAAAATATTACGTCCGACATATGGATCCGGAATGCATGTCCGGATTGTGTGTCCCCGCCTCCATGTGTTAGGAATCTAATACACGTTTACTTTTCGGAATAACTACACATAGTACAACTTATGAGACTGTAGTCTCCTCTACAAATGTCATTATATAATAGAATTCAAGCGTCCAAACTCAATACTTTGTTAAATTTATTAATAAAATTTCATTTATCATAAACCAAACAAATGCCATATCGCAATTGTGGCGCTTAAGGTATTGTAAGGACATCAAAGACTAGCAATATCCTAGGACGACTATTTTGTGATTGTACTAAAGAGGTATATGGGTTACCATTTCATTGTTTTTACTTTCAATTAATATTAGTTTTACACAATATATGTCATCTATTTGATATTAAATTTTTAGGGGCCATAGTCTAGGTTAACTAAGCAAAAGAACGTAATTCATTGATAATCTGTTACTTAGTTCTATCAAAGAAAAAGCTTGAAACCAATTATTTTTCACTTGAAGATAACGTTAATTTGTAGTTGGGTTTTCTTCTTTGGTATTGTTGTGTACAAGTTGTAAGCTTTTATGTTTCTCAAGTAAGTTTATGTAAAACTTATTACTTAATCTATGTAATATGTAATGTCTGCTTTCTTTTTGGAATATTATTATGGATTCAGTATATTAATTGCAATTACATAGGTAATAAAACAACCATTAAAGGGTTTACTATTTCCCATTCAGATGGAGTGGGAAGAGGGTGCACAATTTGTTTTTGGTTGGTAGTCTGAAATACACCATCCCTGTAATATAGCTAAACCATATTGGCTAATTCATGAATGATTGAATGACATGATGTTGCAATAGCATGGCCGCACGCTATACTTAGACTGTGCCATTTCCCTCAAGAACTTGCATGATGATTTACATCTACAACACATGTTTATTTTGAAATCAAAGACTCGATAAATGTTAGATGGGAACAGAGACAGGATATCTATTGGGATCATTGTTGATTGCCAACGAGCAGACTTTTACATCCTTTTATGAAGAATCATTTCTGCATATGGGATGAGTAAGCTAGTCAACCTCCCTGAAAAGTAAATATGATCAAATAAGTTTCTTATACATGTAAAAAATAAGAAAAAATAATTTAATATTGCACCACGTATTTTACGTCCCATTAAATTGCATTCAACAAAAGCCTATTCACTATAGTCACAAATTGCATCGGTAAGCGTTATTATTGGTACATTGCGTTGATTAACCGATAACTCCAAAAGAAAAATAGGGAACATCAATGTTGACAATATTCCAAAAGATGTTAGGGATATAGACAGTGTACCCATTTCGCATGACCGATGTTGGCAAGCACTAGATGTGCATCATCGGTTAGCCGACAAAAATTTTGTTCAAAATCAAACACAATATATCGCTTGGATGTCATCTAGAACAAAGTTTCCAATGTTCTGCCACAGATGCCTCATGTGAGAATATACATGAACACACTTTTAGAAGTATAACCATGATAAGAATCAAATAATACATGATTTACGCAAGAACTAACGGCGTCTTCCATATTGGTTATGAAGGATACTTCCTTACCTTGTCCGAGACATTCATTTGGCCTCATAAGGAACCAGGTACAATAGCAGAGATTATTTTCAATAGCCAGACCAATTGCTAAAAGGAGGGTCTGGTTGTTCTCGTCCATAGCCATCACTACGAACATTATGTTTAGGTAGTCCCCTCTTAGACAGACACTACCTATGAAGATGACATACATCAAGAAGCCTATGAATGCATGCGTCTATATTTTTTTGGAACACATAAAAATTAGTTTAGATATATAAAAATATTATCAATTTTAATGAACAAATAGAAAAGGGGAAAAAATAATAATTTACATCTAATAGCTACAAAAAAAATCTTGGAAACAATCCAGCGCATCAGTTTTGATGTATGTGTAACTATGCAGGTGCGTTCGTCTAAGGTTGTGTAGTTAAACAGGCAGGCTGTTAAAGCTTTCTTCATGCTCACTCTTTAAGAAACTCATCTTCAAGCAATTATAACAGAAAATTACGAATTACGATAGGTAAGGGTCTAAGTACTTGTGGACACATATATATGTAGGATATGAAAATTGAGTTTCTAATCCAAAATAAGGGTCCAACATACTTGTCTGGAACTTGTGTCCGTGACTTTGTATTGTCACTTCACAACAGGAGGCTGATAATCGAACAAGATTACTGTTACAAAATGGTAGTCCGAATGTACATAGATTCTTGTATCGGGCAAGAGCTCCAGAATGAGTACACATAGTTCGGAATGCTATATTTTGGAAAACGTTGTCAAACATGGCTCTATAATGATGTACCTTACTCCAGAATGACCTATTCTGGAGAAAGTGGACATTTTACAAATATATATATATATATATATATATATATATATATATATATATATATATATATATATATAATATTGTTATTTTTATAGAAATACTCGCTTATAAGGGTTAGATTACTCAACTTTCCTATCTTTTTTTATTTGTATATATTTGGTCTCTAAGTTTTTTTGTCAATATTTCAATATTTAATTTGTTTTATAGTCCATATTTATTCCTTATAATCGGCTAATCTAGGTTAGTCGAAAAAAATACTTATTACGATAATGTATTTTTTAGTATATATACATTTAGTCATTAATGCTTTTTTTAGAATCAGTCTTTCTGATCAATTCTTTGTCAACATGTCGATTCGACACTATTAAAATGATGCTCATTTCACAATTTCAAGTTCTTGTTACAACTAAATGTGTTAGAGTTCAACCTTACATGTAATATCCTTTTCATGATGTCGAGGATTCAAAGTCACAAAGACTTTGCCAACGATATTATAAAATGTTCCATTGAATCTTTGTTATTTAAAACAATTTCATGGTAATGAAGTCTAAAATTCAAGATACATTCCTTGAACATCTTCCTTAAATTTAAAGTTTCTAACTCATTTGTAGATTGTAATCATCAACTCCCATTAATGAAACATTTCCATATTCGTATATGACTCTCAATTCTGAACAAGAGTCAACTCCACTTAGAATTATGTCAATATGGTCCGTCCAGATTAATACTATACTTTCGAATGTTCACAAGCAACCAATCCTTTGGTAAAACCTCGGATTGTTCTAGATAGTTGTTTAAAAATTTTTGTCACACAATGTTCTAGTCTTTTTCACTCTCAATGCCCAAGGAATTTGAAAAAATCAGAACAAGTGAATATTAAAGCATATGTAATCGTTCCTATATCTGCAGCATTTGGGCCTCGATTCATAATGTCTTCCATAGAGACCTGATATCTATTCAATTTCTTGCTATAATATTTCCCATATATCGAATTTTCTATGTTGAACCATTTCAACATGATATTCATATATTTCCATGAAAAAGTTCTATTAAACTATTCAATCTAAACCATTTAGATTCGAAATGTAGTATGAGTCTCCTCTCCCTTAGTCCTTATTTACACCGAAATTTTTTCCAAAATTTGCAACTTGCAAATTTGTAGACTTTGTTTCCAACAAATATTATTGCCAACTTGCAACACTTAGCATAACAATTATGCTCCCACTAGCTAAACAATTATGATCCGACTAGCTTTGACATGTATCCAGAAATCAACTGGACTTCTAGAAGTCAATACCTTTTTGACTTTGCTACTAAAATGTAGATTTCGGATGCATGATGCTTCGATAAGTCTTCATCTAGACTTCTCAAGCTTATACACCTTCATTAGATAGCAGATGTATGTGTTTAAATCCTTTCTAACCTTATAGTTATAAGTCCTGAACGTTCAACTAGTTCCTTGCCATTGCTCACAATTCGAACTATGAAAAGGGATACCATAATCATATTGTGAATTTGAGAATGCAATTAACACAACCACTAACCATAATGATATTTATCAAATCTTTAAAATGTACTAGCGAAAGTGTTTCCTCATAATCATTTTCATGAATTAGAGCGAAAACTTTTACCACCTAGATTTTATAGTGTACTTGTTCCTATCAATGTGAATCCATACAATCATAAGATAAGGCTTAGGACAAAATCAAAATCAAATTTAGTTTTCCTTTCATGGATTGAACTTTGCGTATTCTTAATTTCTTACTTTCTTATAGCACAAGGGCCTACCAATTCTTCCATGTTGTTAATTAGCTCACCCATATTGATCAATATACTATCACTAACAAAAATGCTCTGCCTTTTTTAGTGAAATGAGAACCATAAAACTCATAAGCATTGCCAACTCAACTGTAAGGTGCACATAAACAAGAATGTGTCAACATAACACGATAAGTTATCAACCTCAGGTCGTGTACTAGTGATAAGTAAAAGGTTTATTCTCAAATGACTGCTGAAACACTTCAAGATCATTAAGACTCCCACCGAATTGTTGAGATATATGTTCCTCTCTCAAGGAACATTCTTTGATGAGCAAAAACAAATATTCAAAAATTAGTTTGGATTCTCGAAAAGAAACACCTCATGAATCGGTATTAGGTCATCCTGTGTTTTAACAAAAATATCAACTTCCAATTCCAAATGTTCTAGAGTAAGAAAACATTATTACTCCACATTTTTTGAGGTGTTAAAAACCTACTTAGTATGAAATAAGTTTCAAGATACGATGTGGAGTAACTAGAGCATAGCTCTAAAACTAGACTCAAAGACGAAGTGTGAGTCATCTTTCGATTGAATCAATTCAACAATATTCGATTCCTCTTCATAGTCAAACAATTTAACTAAGTTGTTCTTCTAGGATCAATTGTGATATAGTTCCACAATCATTAAGAGGATCATAAAATACGATACTAAAGTAATCTCCTTTCCTTTCAGATTGGAAAAACCTTTATCTTTCTGCCTGATTGATTCTTTTTATTCGTACTGCTACATTTTGAAACTTTTCAAAGTATCAGAATTGTGCTAAATCTTATAAACACAGCCATATTTACTGAAAGCATTAGTAAATCATGACGAATAAATTTATCATCCTTTGTGGAGGATCTGAATAGTCGACATCAATGTGTACTAGATCCATTTGTCCTTCAGTTTGAATCACATAAATATGTGATCAATGAACTAGTCATAATCTTCCATTTATCAACATTCTCATACATCACTCAATTCAAATTGCACGACTCCAACTTTCTATCGAATTGAAACTTCGGTGATGATAATTCCTTTTCACTTGGATAATTATGACAAATACTGATGGGTTTTGAGCATTCTAACACTCCTATGTTGTACATGCAACCCCATAAACCTTGAATCTATGTCTTCTCTATTATACATGCAAATATTCATTTTCCAAGGTTCTCAACTTAACAAGCATGTTATGGGGTACTTGTAATATAAAACCTTAGTAGAATAACGTACCTTTTCTTGTGGTTGATTGCTTGGAGTCTGGAGAGCCTAGCACTAATATTGTGGATGCCTCAAGTGGAATCACAAATCACCAAAACAGCTTAGAAAGCTTGAGAGAATATGAAGCACTTATAGAAATTGGCCCACCCTTATTCTCACACCTAGTAGTGTCATTTCATGTGCCAAAGACCTCTTTATATAGTATGGAGGATTAGGGTTACATTCATGTAAACCCTAATACCCATGACATTTCATTTCCATGGGATCCATGGGTTAAAAACTCCATGGACTGTGCATGCAATCTTAGCCCATCCTAAACGAACTTGGCCAATTCTATATATAAATATAAATATAAATATAAATATAAATATAAATATATATATATATATATATATATATATATATATATATATACATACATACATACATACATATATATATATATATATATATATAAGAGTCCATATTTAATTACTTCCTTTTGATCACTAAATTAATTCTAAATTAATTCTTGATCAATACTAATTAAATAATATGATTTCATATTAATATATTATAACTTATAATACATTCATAAATCATAACTATACTAGTCTCAAAAGATTATCCATATCAATTGTTTCAGTGAAATGCAACCCAAATGGACCATGTCGGGTCAGGGAAAGTACATACCAAATATAGTTACGGACTTAGACACCTTATCCAACACTCTCCCACTTGGATACATCTGATAACTATAGTTGCAAGTGTGACGTCAGGAACCAACCAACAATCATAGCTCTTGAAACTCTGTTGAACTATGAAGTGCCATTTTAGATAAGTGATCATATAATCCTTTGTTCTAGATATTAGTTGGACAAATACATGGAACAAAGTCGTACTTGTCTCCAACGGTTTGTTTCCCGATTTCTGATTTGTTTGACATGGAACTAAACTGAACACAACAATTTGGTTATGACCGAGCCCGACACATAGGTCAAAACAAAATTATCGAGGGGCCCAGATATCGCTTTTAATCCTCCATGGACTAAAAGGAACAAATAAACTTCAATTCATATGCTTGTTCTACTACTCGTTGAATCATACACAAAGGCACATTTTATAACATCATGTTACTGATGTGTTTTCCTACAATCAATGCACAACCAACTCTTAGGAAACAACTCATATCTCTAGGTTTGAAGACTGATATGATATTACCATCTTACGATCACTCGAGATAAATTCCATGAAGTGATACAAGTTAGCGTGGTTTTAATCCAATACTCGAATCTCATTCCAGGAGCACTCATGAATTTTGCAACAACTTTTTCTATGTCTAAACACTTTAGACATCTACAAGCCCAATTCATGACAAGCTTGATTAATACCTACTTCCAAAGTATGATTGACTATGGAGAGTTTGAATAACCTAGTCGTTCGAGAAGCCAAAACATGCAAAGTGAAAAACAAGAATAATACTAATCCTATATGGCCCCAAGCACCTTTGAGAGTAAATTAAAGACCTCTTATTTAAACACGATATTGATTACTTGTTATTCATTGTATAATGTTTCGAATAATCAACTTAATACTTGAATTGAAAATATAGTCATGCCATGCTCCTAGCATGCACACTATTTTTGTCAAACAATATCTATGCCATACTCCAAGTATGCACACTATGTTTGTCTATGATCCTTACTTTTTGGAATAGATCAATTGAATATAATTCCAATGATTCTCATCTCACAATCCCAAATCCTTATCGTAAATGTAAGAATTCCAAATTCCTACCATTTACCGAAATCTGTTAGATTCTAAACTTATATGCATTGATCCTCTTGTAATGACTCTGCACAAAAGTAACAAAGACTTAGCAAAATACATTTACAAAGTACTCCAATGGAGAGCAATTCCATGGAAATGAAGTCTCAAATTCAAAGTACATTCCTTTGAACATCCTTCTTGCATTAAGTTTTCTAATCTTACATAGATTTAACGAATAACTTCCACCTATGAAACATTTCCATATTCCCATTCTGACTATCACTTTTGAATAAGAGTTGCCTCTTTTTCAGAATATGTCAATATGGCCCTTTCCAAAAATTACACCATACTTTCCAGCTGTCCATGAGCAACCAATCATTGGTAAACCTTATATTGTCTTCGACAATTGTTTAATCATTTTAGTCATTTCCAATTTAGAACTTTTCCCCTCTTAATGCCCTAGGCATTTGGAAATTTTAGAAAGGATAAATATTATAGCACATGAAATGGATCCTATACCCGAAGCATATGGGACACGATTCATGATGTTTCAAACAAAGACATGATCCTAGATTAGTCTTTTGCTATAATACTTTTTTTTTATTTTGCCATGTTTTCATAATTCGACTATGAAGAGGGATGCCGTAATCATAATCGAATTTTGAGAATGCAATATAGAGTTTCCTTATCTTGAACCATTCCAACATAAAATTCATATATATGTACTTGACTAAAGATGATTAAAATCTCAATCTAAGCTTTTAGAATTGAAATGAAGTATAATTTCCTCTCCCTTAATTATAGCAAAACAACTTTTCTCAATTCAAAACTTTTGTTTTCTATAATTAATATTGCTAACTTGCAACACTTATCATAATCGATTATGCTCCCACTAGCACAATAATTACTAGCATAACAATTATGCTCCCACTAGCTTTGACATGTATCCAGAAATCAGCTGGACTTCTAGAAATCAATACCTTATTCACTTTCTTACCAAAGTTCAGATTTATGATATGAGATGCTTTGATAAGACTTCATTAAAATCATACACCTTTTCTTAGATAGCTCACATGCGTTTCTAAACAATTTTTAGAACTATGAAAAGGGATGCCATAATCATAGTCTGAATTTTTTAGACCTTTTCCATTTCTCACAAGTCCATGTTAATGTGTCGGTTAACCACACACGCTTTACTAACGACTTTGAGAATGCAAATATCACAATTGCTATCTACTTAAAATCTATTTAGCGAAAGAGTTTCCTCATCATCATTTTCGTGAATCGGAGAGAAACCTTATGACACTTAGATTTTATGGTGTATGTGTTCCTATCCATGTGAATTTGTCATAGCCACAAGAGGATGTTAGTGAGAAATCCAAACTCATATGGACCGAACTTGTGCAATCTTAACTTCTTGCCAATTGGCAGTGCAAGGGCCTACCATTGCTTCCAGGTTGTTATGCAAACAATCGTAGAACTCACATGCATAGTCAACTTTAACTGGAATGGGCATAGAAATAAGAATATGCCAACACGATAGGTTACAAACCTCAAGTCGTGTGCTAGTGATAAACAAGAGTTTTATTTTTGATTAGTCCTTGAAACATTTCAAGACTTTTTAGACTCCCACTGACCTCTTGACATATAAGATTCTCTTGTCAAGAACCCTTCCTTGACTAAACAAATATTTCAAGAGTTAGTGCGGATACTTATCAAGATAAAGACTTCACACAATTAGACTTAGTTGGTTTTTTTTTTATCCAAAACATCACAACTTACCAATTTCAAATGTACAAGAGTAAGAAAACATTTTGCTCTACATTTTAAAAGTGTTATAAACCTTCTAAATATTATAGCACTCAACTCACAATCTTGGAGTATCACTCTATGACTCAATTTTGGAATGAAGTATGATTTATCTTTTTGATTTAACCAATTCAACAATTCACGGTTCCTCTTCTTAGTCAAACAAATACACTAAGATGTCCTTAGAGAATCAATTGTGATATGGTTTCATAATCATTAAGACACTCATAAAACATGATGCTAAAGTACTCTCCCATCTTTTCAAATCGGAGAAACTTTTATCTTTCTACCTAATTTGATTCTTCTTATTCGTTTTGCCATACATTGAAAATTTTCGAATGTTTTTAGAATTACACTTAAACTTGTAAGCATAACCATATTTACTAAACTTTAGTAAATCATGACGAATAGCATTATTGTTCTTTGTGGTGAAGCTGATCAGTGCAAAACCAAGTATACCTGATCCCCTGGTCCTTCACTTGACTCACATATACATTTGAACAAGGAATTAGTCTTGATTTCCCAAAGATGAAAATTCTCATTCATCACACAAGTTGCATGATTCCAAGTTTCTATCCAACTAAAACTTGGGTGATGAGAATCTTTTCTTATTTGGTAAATTATGACACTACCACCAAAGAAACAATCAAATCCATTTTCCAATATTGCTATCAATGGAATCATATAAACAACAATTTTTCACAAATTCCATTGTAAGGAAAAATAAATAAAATTAAAACCTTTTTCTTTTATTTTAAAACTTGCGGAAAAACTTATCCTTACAATGCAAATTCATATGAAAACCATGTTATTATTTAATCGTAGGCAATCTATCACAACTCTTAAGCAACAGCTCAAAATTCAGATCACCGAACCATGCGATCGAAATCCATCTTCACGATTAGAATCAACATATTCTTCTTTTAAACTTCCTCTCTTTTCTTTGATTCTTAAAACATCAAAATGCGACCTAGTCAAATCATGTAATAAGAATCTCAATATGAACTTAATAGAGTTAGATAGTGGACTTTACCCGAAGTAGAGTGAAACCTTTTTCACTTTACCATCCTCATGATCTTTCGGGTAAATCGGGCAGCTTCGTAACCAATGCCCCTTTCTTTGGCAATGGAAACATATGGACTCTTTGGGAATGGTACACGGGACTATATCAGACTTAGCCTTTTTCTTTACCATTTGGTCAACCGAGCTGACTATGGTCGATCCATTTCCATTGGGAGGAGAAAGCTTTTCTGGATTTCCAATGTTACCATTGTCAATGTCCATGGAAGTTTGGGAAGTCGATTTTCCAATCATATCTGCTTTACCAATGCTCCAAATCATTGCTGATTCAGCAGCATCAAGCAAATAGGTAAGATCATTAAGGGTCATGTCATGGTTTGTCATATAGTAGTCCCAAAGGAACTCACTGTGTGACTTAGGAAGTGATTGAAGAACCTAGTCAACAACCAAGTTCCTCAAAACTTTGACACCCAACTCTCCTGGCCTATCTATATATGACTCCATCTCCAAAATGTGAGCACACACATACTTTGCTTGCCAAGAGGGATTGAGTGACCTTGAACTTGTGGGTTAGGGAGAATAATTAGAGGAGGTGGAGGGAGTAAAGTAGTATTTCCATGATCCAACCACGGTACATCATCTTCATTATGAAAGCTTGTTTCAAGAGATTTGGGAAGGTCATAGTTGTCTGAACCAGACATCTACAATGGGAGAAATTCAAGTTAGTTGATTTAAGTCCTTAATATAACACCCAATATGAAATATTAAGGCTAGGACCCAACACAATATTTTATAACTTAGAAGAGGGATGTCATAATCCAAGATATAAAATATTTGAAGGTAGTTATATGACGATTTACCAATTTCCACCACAAAAAACGAAAAAGAATTTTATGTCTTAAATTAATTGAAACTCCTAGATCCTTTGAGATTCATTGAACTTTTCAATGGCATGTTTAAATCTTGATTGCGCCCTCTCAATTTTGTGACTGGGATGCCGAGGATCACAAACAAGGTGTTAATAACCATACAAATTAACTTGGTACTCTTAATTTCTTTCACCTAATCGATGTGTCAGTTACCCACACGCACTCCACCAATCTTTGTTAAACATTAAGTTACCCTTTGTGTTGAGAGAAAAACTTGAGACACACTAGAACAAACGTTAGAACAAGTATAGTTGTTGAATAGTTAATCTCAAAGGATCTAAAAGGTCAACAATAATAAGTTAACGAGTTAGATAGTTAGATAGTTAGTTGTGGAAATGTAAGAAAATATAAATAACAACAGGTGATATATCAAGTACAAACATAAGTTGATTCATAACATGGAATGCATTCAAACCAGGTTAGTGAATGAGATCACGCTTAGTGATAAAGTCATGAATGACTTGCTCCGAAGAGGAATAATATTAAGTTATGTTCTAGAGGATTTATGGAGTAAGACGAGATATGAGATGCGTAATAGAGAGATGTAATAGATAGACTTGAAGATTGTTCAGATAGATATATTAACTGTGAAAGAATGAGTTCTATATATAGAGACTCAAGAATTACATTTGATGAACTCTCTAAGAGTAGCCATGCAAGGCATACTGGACAATACAGAGTATTACAGAAAAGTAGATAGAATTAAACTAAGTAAAGTAAGTATGACTGCAGTTGGATAGATGACATCAGATGAGGCTGCTGATGACAGCTTGACTGCGGATCCTTAAGGGTTGCGGTAGACTAAGTTAAGAGGGTCACTTCAAGATTCAACACTTTGCCACTCTTACTAGTCCATGTTAGTGTCCCGGTTACCCACACATGCTCCACCAACGACTTGGTAAGGTACAAAGTGTAATTTCATGGATTAGCAACAATTTCACATTTTCCTAAAGTAAGTAAGACTGGGAATTTATAAAAGGTTTAGTTACTTTATATTTATCATTATACTTTTAATGAGAGTTATAGTCCTATTCCTACCCGTTCGGCTAACGACCCTCCACCAGTCAAGGAAGCGGTGGGTGAGAGTGGACACCGTTAAGCTGCCATTTTATAGGCAATAACCTTATACCTCCTTATAGACCGACTTCGTGAATGAGGCCTACTGACGGTAAGACTGACTTTCTCTTATACATATATATATATATATATATATATATATATATATATATATATATATATATATATATATATATATAATATATATATATATATATATATATATATATAATTAACTTATAATACTAAAAATATAAGGGTTGAATTTTAACTTTTAAAATTCTAGGATTTGGAATTAAAGTGTGTGTGCGACTTTACAAATTCCAAAACTTGAGGGCAAGTTTTGAAATTATTCAAAAACTTTTCAACTTCATAATATATGAGATTAATGGTTCTTGAAAATGAGACTCTTCATTTTTTATAACGCATGACTTTTAATGATCCATTTAAAAGAAAACTTATGGAATTCCAAAACTTAAGGACAAGTTATGGAGTCCATTAAAATCACCAAGAACAACAATTCAAATAACAAGAATGTTCAAGTTCTAAATTAAATTCATATGATTAAGATAATTCAAATCAAACAAATTCCACGTAATTTAGATAAATCATATAAACTAAAACAAAGTATGAAATTTTGACATTCACCTATCAATTGGACAAGCAAGAACATTACCCACTTAAAAAAATAGTTTAGGGTAATGATCCTCATCTAATATCAAGCAAAACCCTAAAATTCTGCATATAGGGGCTTCACTGCGTCATGGTAAAGACTGCCACGTCGTGGTGAGCAGTCAGATGCAAAAAATGGCAGAATTTCAACTTTGGAAAAACATATAGCATCAAGTATAATTGAAAACAAGCCTAGGCTTTGATACCACTGATGGGTTTTAAGCATTCTAACACTCATATGGTGTATATGCAATCCTAGAAACCTTGGATCTAAGTTTTCTCTATTATACATGCACATATTCATTTTCCAAGGTTCTCAACTTAACTAGCTTGTTATGGGGTATTTGTAATATAAAAGCTTAGTAGAATAACATAAACTTTCTTGTGGTTGATTTTTTGGAGTCTTGAGAGCCTAGCACCAATAATGTGGATGCCTTAAGTGGAATCAAAAATCACCAAAACACCTTGGAAAGCTTGAGAGAATATGAAGCAGTTATAGAAATCGGCCCACCCTTGTTCTCACACCCACTAGTGCCATTTCATGTGCCAAATACCTCTTTATATAGTATGGGGAATTAGGGTTACATTCATGTAAACCCTAATACCCATGACCTTTCATTTCCATGGGATTCATGGGTTAAAAACTCCATGGACTATCCATGCAAGCTTAGCCCATCCTAAATGAACTTGACCCATTCTATATATATATATATATATATATATATATATATATATATATATATATATATATATATATATATATATATATATATATATATATATATATATATATGAGATTCCATATTTAATTAGATCCTTTTGATCACTAAATTAATTCTTGATCAATACTAATTAAATAATATGATTTCATATTAATATATTATAACTTATAATATATTAATAAATCATAACTATATTATTCTCAAAAGATTATCAATATAAATTGTTTCGGTGAAGTGCAACCAGAATGGATCGTGTCGGGTCAGGTCAAGTACATACCAAATATAGTTACAGAATTAGATACCTTATCCAACAAATACCGCAAGCAATATAACAAGAATCGAATCTTCAATTAATATTTCTCATAATAGAAATGTAACCAACACTTTCATAAATGCCATTGCAAGGAAATATAGAGTAAGCCAACCAAAATTTCACTTTTATTAATAATAAACAAAAAATTTTTAACTTTTCCTTACAATGAAAAAATGAAAAACAATGTTTCTAGACCTTTCCTAAGCAATCTTTTGTTACTCGTAAGCAGTAGCTCCAAAATCTGATCATCGAACCATGTGACAGAAATCTATCTCTCATGATCAGATTCAGCTTACTCTTTTCAAGCTTCCTTCTTTCTCTTAGATCTTGCAAAACATCAAAATGTGATCATCACATCATGTATTAAGAATCAATGAATATGAACTTATTTAAAATAATGGAGTTAGATAATGGATCTACCTAAAGTGGAGTCACACGATTTGACTTTACCATCTCTAAGATCTTTCTGGTAGTCAGGGAAGCTTCGCAACCAATGCCCCTTTAATTGGCAATAAAAACATATGGACCTTTTTGGATTAGCGCATGGAACTATGTCAGAACTAGCCTTTCTCTTTATAATATGGGCAAACGTTTTGACCTGGTTCGATCCCTTTCCATTTGGAAGAGAAACCCTTTCTAGACTACCGTTGTTGCCATCGTCAACGTCCATGGAAATTTTGGAGATAGATCCTTCAAACACTTTTGCTTCTCTTGTGCTCTTAAGCATTTTTGCTTTAACGACAATCAACATATGTGTCAGATCAATTAGGGTCACACTGTGGTAACTGATATAGTAGTCTTTAATGAACTAACAATATGGATCTGGAAGCAAAAGTAGAACCAAGTCAATGGCTAGCTCCCTTGGCAAAACGACACCTAACATACCAAATCTGTCAATATACGATTTTATTTTCAGAGCATGCACACACAAATAATTTCTATCTTGATGTTTACATGCCAACATGGGTTGAGTAACTTTGTATTTTTCAGCTTGAATAAAGCATGTGACATCCCCATTTTCACAGCCATAAAAGACAAGTTTTGTTTATGCTTTGTTTGAAAAGCAGAGTAACATTTTAAATAAAAGTGTTGCGAAATTTGTTCCTAAGAAAACAAGATAAATATATTATCAAAGCAATTCTGAAGAAATGTATTTTATTCCTTTTTAAAACATTGGGATGTCATCATCAATATAGAAACTTAAGCATAAACAGACCTTAAATTCATTTGCACTAGTGATCTACATCTCTGTAGTCTCTCATTGTAATATAGCTTCGTAGCGACACCTGTGATACAAATAAGATACTCGGGAAGACAACCCCAAGTAGAAGAAATGAGATCAAGTTAAATCCTAGCATCAAACTCTGTAAAGACGGTGCCAGCAGGAAAAGTCCCAGATGAATTCAACATCTCAATATCATCATCAGTGAAGACAATTTTCCTCATAAGACAAGATCTTTTGATGTGTGAAATCGTCATTGGGTATAGCAATGATTTTTTGCATGAGATTGAGTTGTTTTATTACCCATGATCAAAGCTAAATAAGGAAGAAAAGAAAAGGAAACAAGAAAGTACCTTCGAATGGTATTCGATGAACGTCGGAACTAAGAGCAAAAAGAATAAGGTAGAACCGAAAGGTTGGGTGTGCTATTTATACAGGGATCACGGAGAGGAAAAATGTTGATGTGAACTATTCCAACGGCTCAAAATTTAACCGTTGAAATACAAATTACCCTATCAGTTAAATTTTAAAATCTTATTTCTTTTTTATTTTTAAAATTATCCCTTTAAATATTGGTAAACTAACTTCAAAATAATTCACAGGAATAATTTGAGGGCAATTGCTAGGGCCAGGATCCTAGAAATACACGATTCTTCAGTTTTTGAATGATAATGTTGGAAAGTATTATGTGAGTGGTGAAGAGGTTGAGTTTTTCTTGAAGTATCAATAGTCAAGGAGGAAGACTTTCATAAACAATGTTATTAAGAGTTTAGAAGAATGTGTTGCAAATCAATCTAGTTCTTATAAACATGAAGTCAATAAATTACAAAATTTTGCTCATGAAAGGCACACATTGTTTGAATAGATAGTCACTTCATCAAAGGAGTCCATTATTTCCAAAGTTCAGGAATTGATTCATTTGTTTTCAAAAGAAGTGACACAACTTGATAAGTTCTGTGTGGGAATAAATGTGACATCCCAGAACTTAGGTCTAAATCTGTAAACAGTCGTTTCACCGCGAACCACTTTGTAACTTGAACTATTGAGATTTAATGCATATTTTGATAAATAAATAGTGTCAATACAATTACAATAAGATTTGAAATGGGATATTACTTCCTGTTGTGGAAAATCTCAAACGAATCATAAAGAACTAACTATAACCCTAGTTAATACGTTTGATAAACTGAAAATTCGTATTAAATGTTGGTAAGAGAAACATAGAATTAGGAGATGTAGTGTTTGCCTTAAAGATTTGAGGCAATACCTATATGGAATGAAGTGTGTCGTGTTCACCGACCACAAAAGCCTTCAACACATATTCAATCAAAAAGAGCTCAACATGAGCCAACGAAGGTGGATGGAATTTCTAAACGATTACAAATATGAAATTCGTTATCGTTCTAGTTGTTTGGGCCAGGATCCCAGAATTATATTAAGGATTCTTAAGCCTCAGGATCCTTAAACATACTTCCGGAACCTGATTATTATCATTTATTTTCCTAACATATATAACGGTGATATGTTTATTTATTTTTCTCGCATGTGCAGAAATAGTCACCTAAAGACTTATTCTCAACGAAGAATCATCTTGACCATGTAAAACACCAGGAATACCAAGTCAAATAACGTCTATAAGTTGATCCCAAAGGATCCCAGAATTATCAAACTTCTTGTTATTTGCTTTATACTATAAATAGCACTTGTATTATACACGCAACGGAAAGACTTAGCTTATCTACGATACTTGTACATTCATTTTTACATTTTTCTCTGCAATCAAAATTTTAAATCAATAAAATCATCAAGGGAGGTGATGATTATTACTGAAGGGTTTTGAGCATTCTAACATTCCTAAGGTGTGCATATAACCCTATAAACCTTGGATCTATGTTTTCTCTATTATACATGCAAACTTTCATTTTTCCAAGGTTTCATCCTAACTAGCATAATATGAAGTATATGTAATAAAAAAAATCTAGTTGAATGACATACCTTTTCTTGTTGCTTGATTCCTTAAGCCTTTAAGAGCCTAGCAGCACAAGTATGATGCCTCAAATGCTTCACACCACACCACCAACAATTGGAAGAACATGATAGAAGTTCACTTGCACTCAAAATCGGCTAGCCCTCTTTCCTTTCACTTAAGTGCCGATTTTGGTAGCTATGGGGTCCTTTATATATTGTGACACAACTAGGGTTACACCATGCAAACCCCAATGTGCATGACTTTCCACAATCCTCATGCTCCATGGGTTTTAACCTCCATGGAGTATCCATGGGTCACCACATGGGTTTAGCACAACATAAAGGATTATGGATCATAAGCCCACTATATAAGAATGAATAATTTACGCAATCAATCCCCATTTATTTCATTAGTCTCTTTTGATCACAAAATTAATTCCAAACTAATTATTGATCAATACTAATTAAATAATATGATTTCATATTAATATATTAGAACTTATAATATATTAATAAATCATAAATATCCTTTTCTCAAAAATCCATCCTTTAGAGTGTTCCAGTCCCATGCAACCCAAATAGACCATGCTACTCTCAGGTCAAGTACATACTAATTATAGTTATGGGCTTAGACACTAAATCCAAAAGGCTCCCACTTGGATAATTCTAATAACTATAACCACAAGTATGACTTAAAACACCGACTAGCAATTGTAGCTCTTAAACGCCTCTGTCGAAACGAGACGCACCATTTTAGATAAGTGATCATATAATCCTCTATTCTCTAGATATCAGTCGGACAAATACATGGAACAACGTCATACTTATTGTCCAACAATTTGTTTCTCGATCTCCAATTTGCTTGACATAGAACTTAATCAAACACAACAATTTAGTTCTGACCGGGCCCGGCACATAAGTCAAAAGAAAATCATCAAGCGGCCCAAGATATCGCTTTTAATCCTCCAATGACTAAAACAAACAGATAAACTTTGACAGTATATGCTTGTACTAACTATTCATTGAATCATACACAACAGCACGTTTTATAACATCGAGTTACTGATGCGTCTTCGTACTATCAATGTACAACCAATTCATAGTCAACAACTCATATATCTAGGTATGAAGACATATATGATATTATCGTCTCACGGTCACTCGAGATAAATTCCATGAAGTGATACAAGTGAGCGTGGTTTGAATCTAATACTCAGACCTTATGAGCACTCATGAATGTTGCAGCAAAATTTGCTATGTCTAGTACCATTCAGACAAATCTACAAAGCAAATTCATGAGATTCTTGATTCAATACCTACTTCCAACGTATGATCGACTGTGGATAGTTTGAATAATATAATTGTTCTGGAATTCAAAACATGCAAGGTGAAACAATAGTAAATGATTGACACAAGATAGTACCATACTAGTAAATAAAAATCACCTTTTATTTAAACATCAAATGTCACTTACATTTCAACTATTACAAGTTTCAAAAGCTATCTAATCATTAAAACTAATATCATCCATCAGCCCAATGCGCCTCGCATGCTGTAAATGCTTAACCCTACTAAGTCCCTTCGTGAGGGGATCTGCCGAGTTCTCATCTAATGATACCCTCTTTGCCACGAGGAGTCCTTCTTCTATTCGATGTCTAATGAAGTGGTATTTTCTGTCGATGTTCCAGGATTTGTCGTGAACCCATGGTTCCTTAGCTAAGGTAATTGCACTCTCGCTATCACAGAAAATATCCATAGGCTCCTTTATAGCTGGTACAACTCCAAGTTCTCCAATGAAGTTCTTTATCCATATTGCCTCCTTCGCTGCCTTGCATGCTGCTCTGTAGTATGTACTCTGATTCGCAAGTCGAATCAGCTACTGTCTCCTGCTTGGAACATTTCCAAGTTATTGCTCCTCCATTTAGGGTAAAGACCCAGCCCAACTGAGAGCGGAAATTATCTATGTCGATCTGAAAGATGGCGCCACTATACCCCACCACCCTCAAGTCATCACTCCCACCGAAGGTAAGGACCTAGTCCTTAGTCCTCCGCAAGTACTTGAGAATGCTCTTTACCATAGTCCAGTGAGCCTTGCCAAGATTCACTTGATATCTGCTGACCATGCTTAAAGCAAAGGCCACAGCAGGTCAAGTACAAGTTATAGCATATATGATCGAGCCAATAGCAGAAGCATATGGTATTCTACTCATCTCAGCTATCTCAGCCTCTGTACTCGGACTATGAGCTTTACTCAGTTTGGCATTGCTCTACATCAGTAAGTCACTTTTCTTGGAATTCTGCATGCTGAATCTTTTCAACACCTTATCCAAGTAGGTACTTTGACTAAGTCCAATTAGTCTCTTACTCTTGTCTCTCAATATCCTTATTCCTAGAATATAGGCAGCTTCTCCGAGGTCCTTCTTAGAGGAACACTTCCCAAGCCAGGACTTAACCTCCTGCAAGGTTTTGATGTCATTTCTATGAGTAGTATGTCATCCGCATACAATACCAGAAAGCTAAATATGCTCCCACTAGCTTTGACATAAACAGAGGACTCATCCTCACTTTGCGAAAAGCCAAACTCTTTGACTTTCTCATCGAAACAAAGATTCCATCTATGAGATGCTTATTTCAATCCATAAATGGATTTTTCAAGCTTACACACTCTATTAGGGTACTTTGCATCGACAAAGCCCTCTAGATGACTCATGTAAACATCCTCAGCCAACCTTCCATTAAGTAAAGCGGTTTTGACATCCATTTGCCATATTTCATAATCATGAAATGCAGTTATGGCTAGCATAACCCTAATAGACTTAATCTTCGCTACTGGCGAGAAGGTCTCATCATAATCAACTCCTGGAGTTTGAGTAAAATCCTTCACAACCAGTCGCGCCTTATATGTGTGTACTTTTCCATCCATGTCGGTCTTCTTCATGAAGATCCATTTGCACCTGAATGTCTTCCAAGCCGGTACATTGTCAACCAACTTCCAAACATGATTGTCATACATGGACTGAATCTTGCTGTCCATAGCCTCTTTCCATTTGGCAGACTCTGGGCCTGCCAGGGCTTCCTTGTAGTTCTTAGCTTCATCCAAATTTACTAGTCTGCTATCACTGATAAATGTATCACCTTTTGTAGTAATATGGATACCATCAAACTCAGGTAGAACTCTAACTCTACCGGAACGCCTCAGAGGTACAGACTCGTCATTCGGCTCAACAGGAGTTTCCTCCTCAGGTTGATCGCTACTGTTTGAGGTTCCTTCACCGCTTGACTCTTGAATTTCTTCAAGGTCAATTTGCCTCCCACTGTCTCCTTGGCCTATGAGCTCTCTCTCACGAAAGACTCCTCTCCTCGCAACGAAGACAACATTGTCATTCGGTCTGTAGAACAGATAACCAAAAGATTTATGTGGGTAGCCAATGAAAATACACCGCTAAGGTTCAAGCTTGTCATGAGTTTCGTGTCTCACGAAAGCCTCACAACCCCAAACCTTGATGTGGTCTAATGTGGGAGCCTTCCTAGTCCACATCTCGTGAGGTGTTTTGGCAAGGTATACCCCCAGAATGAGATAGGTAACGAAGCTCGACTCATCATGGAACGAACCATGTCCAACAAGGTTCGTTTGCGCCTCTCAGCAACACCATTAAGCTATGGTATCCTAGGTGGCATCAACTGTGAAACAATTCCACATTCCTTAAGATAGTAAAGGAACTTGATACTAAGATGCTCACCACCCCGATCGGATCGGAGCATCTTTATCTTCTTCCCCAGCTGATTCTCCACTTCTTGTTTAAACTCTCTGAATTTCTCAAAGGTGTCTGGCTTATGCTTGATTAAGTAGACATAGCCATATCTACAGTAATCATCAGTAAAAGTCACATAAAAGTAGTTAGCATCCCTTCTGGCGCATCTAAAGGGCCTACACACATCAATGTGTATGAGATCCAACAAACCCTCACCCCTTCCACAAGTACCAGTGAATGGTGATTTAGTCATCTTTCCAAGTAAGCAAGATTCGCAATTGTCATCCGACCTTAAGTCGAATGACTCCATAACTCCAGACTTTTGGAGTTCGCCTATGCGCTTCTTGCTGACATGCCCAAGACGAAATTGCCACAAGCATGCTTTATCCTATTCATTGGAAGAATCGATATGCAACACACCATTTCCTAAGTTGTCTACAACATTCACAGTTTCATATACACCATTACAAGGTAATGCTTTAAAATAAAAAACACCATTATAATAAGCATTTATTGCACCAATTTCATTATCAAACGAAAAAGTGAAACCTTGTTTGTACAAACCATGAAAGGAAATAATATTTCTCTCCATATCAGACGAGTAGCAACAATTATTAAAATCTATTCTTAACCCACTACTAAGAAATAAAGAGTAAACTCCAATCTTGGTAACAGGTGAAACCTTCCTATTCCCCATGATCATTTTTATCTTCCCATGCTCCACATCCTTACTTCCTTTTAGGCCCTGCACATCAAAACAAATGTGAAATCTACAACCTATATCAAGCACCCCAAGAGTTAGAATGTGATGAGTTTTTAGATAGAATAGTATAAATACCTGCATGGGTGGGTTTAACCTTCCCATCCTTAACATCCTGCAAGTATTTGGGGCAGCTTCGCTTCCAGTGCCTTTTTCGTGACAGTAGAAACACTTTGCTTCTTTAGGAATGGAAATGGGAACAGCAGAACCACCTTTGGTCCCTCTTGAAGAGGATTCATCAAGAGACTTTCCCTTGCACCTCTTTGAGGGAACAGCAGGCTTTCTCTTCTTCCCTTTCCCTTTTCCTATTTCCAGAACAGGGGCAGTAATAGGAGTAGTAACAGCCGATTTACCTTTGAGACCACTTTCGGCAGTCCTCAAAAGCCCTTGAAGTTTGCTAAGGGTGACCTCCTCCTTGTATGATAGGTCATTTGAAACTGATCATAACGTGGAGGTAAGGAGTGTAGAATGATATCTATAGCCAGCTCCTCAGGGAAGTTCACGTTCAACTTTAGCAATTGGTCCACAAACCTTTGCATTTTCTGCAAGTGGCTCGTGATGGGTTCACCATCCTTCATCCTGGTTTTTATCATTGAAGAGATGATTTCATACCTCTCTTGATGATCACTTTGTTGGTATCTTTCCACCAGGTCTTGGTGCATCTCAAAAGGGTAGAAGTCCTCATAGGACTTTTGGAGTTCAACTGACATAGTGGCAAGCATGATATAAGCTACCTTGGTAGCCTCCTTCACATGTGCCCTAAACTCAGCAACCTCCTCAAGAGTAGCAGAATACTCATCAATTTCCTTTAGCTCCTTGTCTAGGACATATTACTTATCCTCATAGCAAGTGACCATCCTGATGTTCCTAATCCGTCATTGAAGTTCGAACCATCGAAGATGACTCTCCCACAAAGGTTCATGAGAGAGAAGGAGCCAGTAAGGTTTGAGCCAGAAGCAGTGTTGGAAGACATTTGAAAAGAAAGAAAGACAAGTTTAGATTAGATAAAGAGTCCTTAATAAAACACCCAAATGAAATATTAAGGCTAGGACCCAACACAATATTTAACAAATTGGAAGAGGGATGCCATAATCCTACTTGCAAAATATTTGAACGTATGTAAATGATGATTTACCAATTTCCACCATGAAAAACAAAATTGTTATTAAGTTTTAATTAGATTGAAACTCCTAGATCCTTTGAGATTCATTGAAAAATTCAATGGCATGTTTAAATCTCAATTTTGCCCTTCAGGTTTGTGACTGAGATACCGAGGATCACAAACAATGTGTGAATAACCATGCAAAGGGGGTGTTTGGCTTAGCTTTTCAAAGTCCGAAAGTCCTTTTTGGAAAAGTTACAAAAAGTCAGGATTTCCTGACTTTTCCAAAAAGTTCCTTTTCTTTGTATAAAAACTCCAAAAGTAGCTTTTAAAACTAGTTTTGCCAAACATCTTTTGCTTTTTTTCTTTTCCAAAAAGGACTTTTGGGCTGTGAAAAGCTAAGCTAAACACCCCCAAAATGTGATTGGTACTCTCAAATTTATCACCCAATCAATGTGTCGGTTAACCACACACGCTCCATTGATCTTATGATAAACATTGAGCCACCCTTTTCCACACTTACTAATCCAAGTTAATGTGCCGGTTAACCACACACGCTCCATTAACGATTTGGTAAGGTGCAAAGTGCAATTTTTATGGATTAGCATCAATTTCACATTTTCCTAAAGTAACTAAGATTGGGAATTTAATAAAAGTTTAGTTACTTTATTATCATTATACTTAATGAGAATTATAGTCATATCCTACCCGTTTGGCTAACAACCCTTCACCAGTCAAGGAAGCGGTGGGTGAGAGTGGACACCCATTAAATCACCATTTTATAGGCAGTAACCTTATACCCCCTTATAGATTGGCTTCGTGAATGAGGCCTACTAACAATAAGATTGACTTGATCTTCTATATATATATATATATATATATATATTAACTTATAATACTATAAAGTAATAAGAGTGGAATTTTAAACTTTTAAAATTCTAGGGTTTGGAATTAAAGTATTCTAAAGTGACTTTACAAATTCCAAAACTTGAGGGCAAGTTTTGAAACTTGTCAAAACTTTTCAAGTCCATAACCTATGAGTTTTAATGCCTCTTAAAGAAGTGACTTTTTATTTTCCATAACTTGAGGACAAGTTATGGAGCACATCAAAGGCCATTGAGATCATCAATTAAGCTAACAAGCATGTCAAGAAATGTCCATGATCTAAATTAAACTCATATCAACAAGATAATTCAAATCAAACAAATTTCATGTAATTAGCCTAATCATAAACTAATACAAAACATGAAACTTTGACAATTATCTTTTAAATTGGATTAGAATAATCATTACCACATCAAAAATAGGTTTAAAAGTTCACAAATAGTTTAGGGTAATGATCTTAGTCCAATTCCAGCCTAAAAACTCAAAAATCTGCACTCAGGAGCACAATAAATCTAGTAGAATGACATATCTTTTCTTGTTGCTTGATTCCTTAAGACTTTAAGAGCCTAGGACCCCAAGTGTGATGCCTCAAATGCTTCACAGAACACCACCAGCAATTGGAAGAACTTTAGAGAAGTTTACATGCACTCAAAATCGGCTAGCCCTCTTTCCTTTCACTTAAGTGCCGATTTTGGTAGCTATGGGGTCCTTTAAATAGTGTGACACCACTAGGGTTACACAATGCAAACCCTAATGTGCATGACTTTCCATATTCCTCATGCTCCAAGAGTTTTAACCTCCATGGAGTATCCATGGGTCACCACATGGGTTTAGCCCAACATAAAGGATTATGGATCATAAGCCCACTACATAAGAATTTTCACACCCCCAAATCAAGGATGGCGGAAACGTTCGGGGGTGGAGGACTTCATGTATAGTATCACAACAACGAGTATAATAGTGCTCAAACTAAATACAACCATCATAAATATAATTGAGAAAGTTACATCATAGCAAGTTTACATGTTTCAAAATCAATTACATTATGATGACAAAATGAAATGTTTGACGATTTATCGTCCCATCCTCAAAATGCTGCTGGTTTTCCTGTTTCACTGATTTCCTGAGAATACAAGTAGTTTTGAAAAAGTGTCAACAATTAAGTTGGTGAGTTCATAAGATTTTTGTTTTAGAATGAAACCGTTTTCCTTGTAAAAGCAAAAAAGTATGTTTCCTGAAAATCCAATATTTTCCTTATTATGTATGAAATGAATGCTTCTATGTTATGCAATAATGAATCCTAGAAAGACCCATAGATTCCTTCTATAATCACTCAGCGTATATAAATTATATAAAAATTAAGTTAAATAAACAGTTGAATATAATGGGTCTGCCCCAGGTCCACAAGCAAACAAGGAACAGGAGATAAAGCGGGCCCACCAATTCTAAGTCGATTGTGACTAGATTCTTATATAACTCTAGCATATACACTTAGCAATTATAGTTGAAGTCTAACAATTCTTGATGAAATATAATTTTAATATCATGAAAACTATTTCATGTGAACCTGGTACTTTGTATTTGTACCCCTTTTTGTATGAAAACCTGGTACTTTGTATTTGTACCCCTTTTCGTATAAAATCGGTACTTTGTATTTGTACCCCTTTTCGCATGAAAACCTTTTGTAATGTAAATGAACTTAAACTATACCTATTATAGTTTATCAAGATGTTTGAAATGTATAAGCAACCTAACTATACCTATTATAGTTTAGTATGTTTGTTGGTGGTGTATAAGAACCCTTTTCTATGTAAGTCGAATGTATAGCAAAATATAACTACGTTTATCTTGCTTTGTTTTGTACTAATGGTAATGATGGAGGATTCTTACAATTCAGTGAGTATTTTCTGTTATAAAATTATACCACAACAAGAAACACATGTAAAATATGAAGTCAAAGATTTAACATTTTGCTCAACATGTTACAATGTGTGTTGAAAGTTATAAGCTGGTAACTAGTTTTTAACTTTTCTACACTGTTTTAGAAAGATCATAGAAAAATCATACGAAGTCGAAAACTAAATTCGTAAATTCTGAGAGTTCCTAAAATGTGTCTAGTTTATTCATAATTTTTATCATGATTTTTGGAAGTCTTTAACTTGTGTTAAAATGTTCATATTCACAGACTGGTCCAGATTTGTTCTTGAAATGATAGGCAGTTTTGCAAATATCACCATAAATTGTAGAAAAATCGTGTGGAGATGTGCAAGAATTTATTTTAAAACTAAGAAGTGGAACTACTTGCACCTATAACAGTCTTGAAAACTAAAATGTTTAAGTTGTCCAAAACAGTCTGTGAATGGAGTCCAACTTTTCTGATGAAAGCTGTTAGAACAGTTTAGTTATGTTCTTGGAGTTTTAACTTGTATTCCCCCCCCCCCCCCCCCCTTAAAATTTAAGAAAACATGAAATTATAGGGGTATGAACTCACCTTATGTGATTTCAGTAGATGAATGTTGGAGAAAGGAAGTGTTCAACTCAAGAACACTTGAAGATGCCTTGAAGATTTTCGAGAATCTAAGATCAAAGTGATGGAGTTTGTGTAAGCAATCGATGATTTGAGTAGAATGAAGTGTAATAATCACAAGGAGGCTGAATTATACTTACCAAGAGTATGATAAAGCTTCATGATCGGCCTTGGAGTATGCCTTGAATCTCGAATTTTAGTGAGTTAATTGAGAGAGAAAAGGGCGTTTGATCTTGTGTGGAAGAATGAGAAAATGAGAGAATGTTAGGAGAGAGGATGGATGTCGCAGCTCTAAGAACGTGGGGATAACTAGAGAGAGAGAGAGAGAGAGAGAGAGAGAGAGAGAAAGTACAAGGATGTGACTAGGTATGGTGGGGAGGGGTGTGGGTTGGTCATGGAGTGGGTATGGGAGGTTGCTTGTGTCATACACTAAAGAAAAGTCAACACTCCTCCTAAATATCTTACCAACTAGATTTTATTCTTAGGCAAGGATTTTCCCCAAAATATAATTACAATATGAATATTTGAGGTTTATTACGTTAAAATATGAGTTTGGGTGAAAATCCCGCGTTCAAATCTCGAAAAACGGGCTTAAAACGAAGTTTGGGTCAAAAACCGGCAATCTGGACCGAACCTGCGAGGTTCGGCTCCTAAGAGGTTGAGAACCAAGAGAAGGGAAAGAAGGAACCGAGAGGAAAAGGAGGGAACCGATGGGCGAAGGTTCGGTCTGCTGAGCTTCGGTCTGAGGGAACCTTTGGCCATCCGAGGTTCGGCTTCGGTTCTTCATCAGCAGTGTTCGGTTCTCATGGTGCTTCTGACATCTTCGCTTCTGACAAGGTGCCGGCTCCTAAGAAGGGTTCGACTCCTTAAGAGGGTTTCGGTTCCTTGAGAGGGGTTTCGGCTCCTAAGAGGAGTTTCGGCTCCTTAAGTCCGTTTTTCGCGTAGACTCCCGTTTTTTAGCCGTTTTTGACCCAGTTAAGGGTCGGGATGGCCCGAATGACTATAAAAAGTTACGGGAACTTTTGAGAGAGATTAGGGAGAGATTTTGCATTCTTGGAGAGATTTCTCATGCAAAGAGATATTTGGGAGAGATTTCACATACTTAGAGAGATTTGGGAGAGATTTCACATACTTAGAGAGATTTGGGAGAGATTTCACATACCTAGAGAGATTTGGGAGAGATTTCACATACTTAGAGAGATTTGGGAGAGATTTCACATACTTAGAGAGATTTGGGAGAGATTTCACATACTTAGAGAGATTTGGGAGCGATTTCACATACTTAGAGAGATTTGGGAGAGATTTCACATACTTAGAGAGATTTGGGAGAGATTCTAACTAGAGAGAGATAGAGTGAAAACGATTGAGAGAGGTTTCGTGTGTGACATTTGTGAGTGTCCGGCTTCGCAATGCAAGGTCCGTAAACCCCGTTAAGCCATGTTTAAGGATCTTACACACTCCCGATGAGTATGCAACATTGTTTTATCGGTTTGGTTCATTACTTACTGTCGTTTTAGGTTAATGAAATCTAAGTATACAAACTTTTCAATTGATGATTCCTCATTAGAATAATGAGTTGTACGGAAATAACATAGCGTAAACCCTAGTACACAAGGGTTAATTGAGTTGACTGGTTTGACTTGTTGACTTTAGTTGACTTTTACTTGATCGGAAATTGACGGTTGTCACATCATCCCCTCGTTAGAGGGAATTTCGTCCCGAAATTTTCATTTTGATTGGGGATTCAAGAATTTGGAGGAAAGATGGGGGAAACTTTTCGTAGTACAAGAAATTGATTATGGTGAGGAACAACCCGCCTGATGTCACATGAAGATCTTGGAATTTCTTATTGTTTATGCTCCCTATTTAATCCTTGGCATTACCACTATGAATACTTTATAACGTAGTTAGCGAGTTCCGTCATTACGAATGTTTCACAAATTGTGATGAGATTTGTATTGTAAATCCTACCGGTCCCTTTATAACCGCTTGGTGTAAACTAGTTGCATATCATTAAGATTGCAAGGGCATTCGGATGGGTGACCCCGTCTTAAGCCCACAACCAAACAAGGAACAGGGAATGAGGCGGAATCACGCATTCTAAGTCCATAGAATCTTAATGATATATGACCATAATGTTTACACTAGCCATCATAGACTCACTAGTAAAAACCCTGTGTTTTTATATAGGTGATAAGACTTATTTGAGTTTTGCCATGTTCTTGAGATTAATGGTCGATATACTTTAATCGATGCTAGATTTAGCAAATAAAAGAAATTTAGAATTTAAACGTCGATGTTAGAAACACGTACTGATATTTATGGGCAGTTTCGGGGTGGTCTCTCCTACGGTGATCGCAAGCACCCTTCCACCATCACTGGCATCTCCTGCTCTTGGGTAGTCCCTTTTAAAGTGTCCCGTTTCGCCGCACTTGTAACAAGCTGGGCTTACTCCAAAGCCAGGGACCTGGTTGAAGGGTCGTGCTGGTGACTTATAGAAACGGACAGTGTGCCCCTCTCTGTCGCAATTTTTGCAATGCATCTTCCGGCAAGCCCCAGTGTGATGGAAGTTACACTTGTTGCATTTCGGAAGGGTTCCAGCGTATTGTTTTATGGGAGTTAGCGTTGTGAGGGTTGTGGCATCATGAACAGTAACAATCTGTTGCTTCTTAGCGAAGTCCTGGGCTGGTTGGTCCTTCTTGTTGTCCCAAAACTTTCTTTTGTTGTTCCTTCCTCTTGCTTGGTTAAGGGTGGTTGGTGTAGTGTCATGGCTGGCATGATGGTCGATGAGTTGTTGTGCCAACTCCTTGGCGCTGTCGAAGGTAGTTGGTCTTGAGGCCAACACGCTATCTTGAATTTCGGGGAACAATCCCTAGAGGTATCGCTCCAACTTTTTGTCTTCCGGGGTGACCATCGCAGGACAAAGGAGTGCTAGATCACAGAATCGGGTGGTGTAAGTTGTAAGGTCGGAGCCTGTCATTTTGAGATTCCACAGTTCTTGCTCCAGCTTTTGCACTTCGCCTCTTGAGCAATATTCTTTCAGCATCATCTTCTTTAAGTCCTCCAAACTTAATGAGTTAGCCACTGCAAGCGTTAGTGAGTTAACGTGACTTTTCCACCAAGTGAGGGCCCGGCCAGAGAAAGTGTATGCTACAAATTTGACCTTACTTGCTTCGGAGCATGCACAAATTTCAAAGACCGTTTTGGTCTTTTCGAACCATTGCATCAAGGTGATGACGCCCTCGCTTCCATTGAAAGAATCGGGTTTGGCACTAGTAAAGTCCTTGTACGAACATTCCCTCGTACGTCCTGTACTGTCCCTGTGGTTAGAGTTTGTGGCTCCAGATCCAGCACCACCTGTACCATTTGTACCAATTTGTGACATTGCAGCTGCCACGGCTGTTGTACTGCAGCTTGGAACATTGTGGGATCAAACTGTGGAGGTGGCGTTGGAGGTGGTGGTGTTGTGCTGTCGGAAGGTCTGGGTCTTTTCCTTGGTGGCATAGTTCTGTCATAAGTTTGTAAAAATGATCAGATGGTAAGTTTCCAATAGTAAAGACAAGTCGATTGTTATTGAACTAGATTTTCTGTATTATGCTCCGACTTAAGAATGTCTTGCATGTAATTCATTAGGGAAGTCCATATGAATGAATTTCATGAGTTTAGTAGGTTTTGTACAGGCATTAAGATTACTCAACTTAGGATCATGTTTGTCCAAACACACTTAGCTGAGGAGTTTTGATGGGATCTGGTGCATTAGTGCTGGTATGATCGCACCCTATAGGTCTACGAAGAAGGCACCCTTTCACCAAAATGTTTAAAGGTGAGAGGATAATGAGTCGATAGAAAGGGCTATGTGTCGCGAGTTTTCTAACTAAATTTATCTTAGTTCATTTTGTAACGTATTTCGGTTTCTTTATGGTGTTTAGAAAACATTTCATAAAGAGAGCCTTTATATGATAAACTCATGTATTTTAGTAGTTTTGTGTCCAAGTGAAACCTTGTAATTTGACCCAAGCTAGGTCCTTATAGTGACCAATTGATGTATGCTTAGTTATATAATAAAGACTAAATAGACCTTCGAGTCTGTTAGGTATGTCCTAAGCCCATCTTGTTAATATGATTCTAGTAATTATGGTTTCAGCGGAAATTTTTGACTTCGATGCAGGTCTACCTCACATCTATGCAAGGAAAAGTTCTGATAGCAACTAGATCTCTCGATTAATATGACCGCTTAAATCGCAGTGTTGTGCTTACGCCTAGAATAGAGTAGCACCAACGCATACTCATGAACCTAATTTACAAGGTCTTGTGAGTGGTATGAACTCTACTCACGACGATCCGTCCCTCGCGAAGCCTGAGGCAAAGTCGATGCACCTTGCAGCTCTGCCAATCGATGCTTGGCTGCAATCCTCCTCTCTTTGGATGTCGTGTGTCTATCTTGTTACTCTCTTGCCTCTGCCAGAGCTGTGATAAGGTTCTAAAAAGAATGTTGGCCTCTGAAATATTAGTCTATCTCCGAGTCTTGGGTACGTGAGACAGTAGGGTCTGCAGTAGCACGCAGTTTCCGAACTCGAGTTGTAGTCTACCTGTTTTAATCCCCGATGTTCGTGATCTGCCGGGTCTTCGCCAGGAGGGCTCTGTCAGTCGGTCCCCCGTGGTTGAGGTCATAGCACCCTCGTTGGTCTTCACATGTTGGTTGTTGTCATTGTTGTCGACATTCAACCCTCGATCACGGTTTCCCAACGGGGCACAGGTTCGATGTAGTCGAAACGGTTCACGGAAACCCTTGCTATGCATGGAGAATTGATTACCTCCGGTTCCGCTTCTGATTCTTCTCATAACCATTCACCATTTCTTGGGTTCGGATTGGGAAAGTAGGGGTCGCCCGGTAAGTAGGATCTTGCTATGTTGAACGTGCGAGAATAGGAGTAAGAAGATAATTATTGGACGAACTATCTAGATAATTATTAGATGATCCGTATCAGTTTATATCAATACTTATGTAGTGTGTACTAGTTATATGAAACCAAGGCAGGATAGTCCTTCCAATAGGTGACTCTAACTCCAAATCCACAATCCAACGAGAATAGGAAGTAAAGCAACAGTCACAGATTCTTAGTCTATAACGCCTAAATTTCATATAACCTTAGCATATCTACTTAACAACTATTGACCTACTTGATAGAGACCTGCTTAGTTCTCATGTAAGCACTTATAATAACACAAAATAATCCCATAGTATTTTAAACTCATGTTCTGTTCTAATGTTCTCATTGAGGTAGTGTTGGTAAGTTTTTAGACTTGTCGCCATATCACAACCATTCTTGGGCATGTGCTAATCACTCCTCGGACCAGCATAGTTGATCAGGCTATGCCACTCCCAAGACTGACCATACATCCCCGGGCTTACCTGTGATATTCAACAATCATTACTTTTGTTTTGTTCTAGAATGATGTTGACCTTAGTATGTATGTATACATGTATACTTTTAACAAGAAACTATTTATTTCTAAAAGTATAGTTGTTTTGAAAAATTTAAATCAGAGACCTTAGTCCCAATGCACTTATAGTTTGTATATCATATGTGGGTCGATATACTTAGTTCACTATAAACAATACTCTGATACCAATCTGTCACACCCCCAAACCAAGGATGGCGGAAACGTTCGGGGGTGGAGGACTTCATGTATAGTATCACAACAACGAGTATAATAGTGCTCAAATTAAATACAACCATCATAAATATAATTGAGAAAGTTACATCATAGCAAGTTTACATGTTTCAAAATCAATTACATTATGATGACAAAATGAAATGTTTGACGATTTATCGTCTCATCCTCAAAATTCTGCTGGTTTTCCTGTTTCACTGATTTCCTGAGAATACAAGTAGTTTTGAAAAAGTTTCAACAATTAAGTTGGTGAGTTCATAAGAGTTTTGTTTTAGAATGAAACCGTTTTCCTTGTAAAAGCAACAAAGTATGTTTCCAGAAAATCCAATATTTTCCTTATTATGTATGAAATGAATGCTTCTATGTTATGCGATAATGAATCCTAGAAAGACCCATAGATTCCTTCTATAATAACTCAGCGTATATAAATTATATAAAAATTAAGTTAAATAAACCGTTGAATATAATGGGTCTGCCCCAGGTCCACAACCAAACAAGGAACAGGAGATAAGGTGGGCCCACCAATTCTACGTCGATTGTGACTAGATTCTTATATAACTCTAGCATATACACTTAGCAATTATAGTTAAAGTCTAACAATTCTAGATGAAATATAATTTTAATATCATGAAAAACTATTTCATGTGAACCTGGTACTTTGTATTCCTACACCTTTTTGTATAAAACCGGTACTTTGTATTTGTACCCCTTTTCGTATAAAACCGGTACAGTGTATTTGTACCTCTTTTCGTATGAAAACCTGTTACTTTGTATTTGTACCCCTTTTTGTATACAACCAGTACTTTGTATTTGTACCCCTTTTCGTATAAAACCGGTACTTTGTATTTGTACCCCTTTTCGCATGAAAACCTTTTGTAATGTAAATGAACTTAAACTATACCTATTATAGTTTATCAAGATGTTTGAAATGTATAAGCAACCTAACTATACCTATTATAGTTTAGTATGTTTGTTGGTGGTGTATAAGAACCCTTTTCTATGTAAGTCGAATGTATAGCAAAATATAACTATGTTTATCTTGCTTTGTTTTGTACTAATGGTAATGATGGAGGATTCTTACAATTCAGTGAGTATTTTCTGTTATATAATTATACCACAACAAGAAACACATGTAAAATATGAAGTCATCAAAGATTTAACATTTTGCTCAACATGTTACAAAGTGTGTTGAAAGTTATAAGCTGGTAACTAGTTTTTAACTTTTCTACACTGTTTTAGAAAGATCATAGAAAAATCATACGAAGTCGAAAACTAAATCCGTAAATTCTGAGAGTTCCTAAAATGTGTCTAGTTTATTCATAATTTTTATCATGATTTTTGGAAGTCTTTAACTTGTGTTAAAATGTTCATATTCACAGACTGGTCCAGATTTGTTCTTGAAATGATAGGCAGTTTTGCAAAAATCACCATAAATTGTAGAAAAATCGTGTGGAGATGTGCAAGAATTTATTTTAAAACTAAGAAGTGGAACTACTTGCACCTATAACAGTCTTGAAAACTAAAATGTTTAAGTTGTCCAAAACAGTCTGTGAATGGAGTCCAACTTTTCTGATGAAAGCTGTTAGAACAGTTTAGTTATGTTCTTGGAGTTTTAACTTGTATTCCCCCCCCCCCCCCCCCCCCTTAAAATTTAAGAAAACATGAAATTATAGGGGTATGAACTCACCTTATGTGATTTCAGTAGATGAATGTTGGAGAAAGGAAGTGTTCAACTCAAGAACACTTGAAGATGCCTTGAAGATTTTCGAGAATCTAAGATCAAAGTGATGGAGTTTGTGTAAGCAATCGATGATTTGAGTAGAATGAAGTGTAATAATCACAAGGAGGCTGAATTATACTTACCAAGAGTATGATAAAGCTTCATGATCGGCCTTGGAGTATGCCTTGAATCTCGAATTTTAGTGAGTTAATTGAGAGAGAAAAGGGCGTTTGATCTTGTGTGGAAGAATGAGAAAATGAGAGAATGTTAGGAGAGAGGATGGATGTCGCAGCTCTAAGAACGTGGGGATAACTAGAGAGAGAGAGAGAGAGAGAGAGAAAGTACAAGGATGTGACTAGGTATGGTGGGGAGGGGTGTGGGTTGGTCATGGATGTAACACCGAAAATTTTAAAATTTATTTTTCACAATTTATAAAAACATTTCTCTTTTAATTTAATAAAACATCAATTTCAATATTCCAATATGTATCATACAAATCCCAAGATCACATAATTATATCGATTTCCTCCACGTGTGTACAGATCAAGCCGGCGCCTTCCCACGGTCATCGCTAGTACCTGAAACAACAACACTAACACTGTAAGCACAAAGCTTAGTGAGTTCCCCAAAATACCACACATAAAACACATATTAGCCACTCGAGGCCATAACTCTATGGGTCCGTGCACCCAACTCTGTGAACCCTCAGGTTCTAACTCTATGAACCTTCCGGTTCCAACTCTATAAACATGCACAGCATAGATCACATAGAAATAATGCAGTACAACACATAACATGCTCATAACATACATACACTAACACATAACTCTGATTACCGGCTCAAGGTAAAGTATAGTGAGAAGACTCACCTCGCGTGTCTCGGTATCTCACGATCCCTGGAAATCCCTCGTGCTCGATCCTCCGAGCTCTAATCCTCCTATAACATCACAAGGCTCTAATTAACACTTTTTATCTCTAAGGTTGACTACCCCTAAGTAGTCAACACAGGTCAACGGTCAATGGTCAACGGTCAACGGTCAACTTTGACCGGACTCGGCGAGTACATACGGCAACTCGACGAGTCTAGACGTTCTCACCAACTCTCTAGGATTCCCTTTCTACACGTCGAGTACTCCCCCCTGACTCGACGAGTTCCACCTGGAAGAATCGCGGGGCCACCCCGACTCAACTCGCCGAGTCTCAAGAACGACTCGGCGAGTCCCAGCTCGACTCAAACCACATGACAATCCTCTCCAACTCGCCCTGACTCACTGGGTCAACTCCTGACTCGCCTGGACCACTCACTGGCCGGTCCAAGGCAATCTTCAAGCTACTCGCCGAGTCTGTTCATCGGACTCGGCGAGTCCATTCCATGCAATCACCCAAACTTGCTTCTAAGGTCAGATCTACTCCAACAATTCATAGATCTGGCCCTCCTAGACTGATTCAACACGTAAAGTCCCAGTCTTGATGCATGAACAACCTCTATATGACTAATTATGAAGAATCTTCAACAAATCTCACTACACAAGGTCATGACCTCCATTGCTCTCTATAAAGCTTGAAGGATGAGGCTCTCTGGACCTCTATGGATCCAGATCCGAAGTCTCATCACTAGCATGGGACTATTTGGCCATCAAATCAACTCAACAAAGCCACAAGAAACCCTAAAATCGATTATACTTCACAAAACAGGAGAAGGGTCGAAATTATACCTTTAGATTGAAGGGTCAAGCTTCCAATCCACCAAATAGCAGTCCCCTTTGCCTCCTCTTGGCTAGAGCCTCCTTCTTATTTGCTAAACAACACACAAATGTCAAGAAATGCTTCCTTTCACTCTCAAATCGCTAAAGCACTTTAGGGTATCTCTCTATGGAATGATGGATGCAAATGACGGCCATAAGGCCATTTAAATAGGTCCCAAACCCGAGAAATTAGGGTTTCATTAAACAGCGTGGACTCGCCGAGTCCATATCCTGGACTCGCCGAGTCCGAACGAATCCCGCGTCCAGAATCGCGACCCTACTCGGCGAGTCTGAGCTCCAACTCGCCGAGTCCCTTCTCAAAACTCAAAATATTAAAACAATAAAATACCTGGAGATCCGGGCTGTTACAATGGAGTGGGTATGGGAGGTTGCTTGTGTCATACACTAAAGAAAAGTCAACACTCCTCCTTAATATCTTACCAACTAGATTTCATTCTTAGGCAAGGATTTTCCCCAAAATATAATTACAATATGAATATTTGAGGTTTATTACGTTAAAATATGAGTTTGGGTGAAAATCCCGCGTTCAAATCTCGAAAAACGGGCTTAAAACGAAGTTTGGGTCAAAAACCGGCAATCTGGACCGAACCTGCGAGGTTCGGCTCCTAAGAGGTTGAGAACCAAGAGAAGGGAAAGAAGGAACCAAGAGGAAGAGGAGGGGACCAATGGGCGAAGGTTCGGTCTGTTGAGCTTCGGTTCGAGGGAACCTTTGGCCATCCGAGGTTCGGCTTCGGTTCTTCATCAGCAGTGTTCGGTTCTCATGGTGCTTCTGACAGCTTCGCTTCTGACAAGGTGCCGGCTCCTAAGAAGGGTTCGGCTCCTTAAGAGGGTTTCGGTTCCTTGAGAGGAGTTTCGGCTCCTAAGAGGAGTTTCGGCTCCTTAAGTCCGTTTTTCGCGTAGACTCCCGTTTTTGAGCCATTTTTGACCCGGTTAAGGGTCGGGATGGCCCGAATGACTATAAAAAGTTACGGGAACTTTTGAGAGAGATTTGGGAAAGGTTTCGCATTCTTGGAGAGATTTCTCATCCAAAGAGATATTTGAGAGATATTTCACATACTTAGAGAGATTTGGGAGAGATTTCACATACTTAGAGAGATTTGGGAGAGATTTCACATACTTAGAGAGATTCGGGAGAGATTTCACATACTTAAAGAGATTTGGGAGAGATTTCACATACTTAGAGAGATTTGGGAGAGATTTCACATACTTAGAGAGATTTGGGAGAGATTTCACATACTTAGAGAGATTTGGGAGAGATTTCACATATTTAGAGATTTGGGAGAGATTTTACATACTTAGAGAGATTTAGGAGAGATTTCATATACTTAGAGAGATTTGGGAGAGATTCTAACTAGAGAGATAGAGTGAAAACAATTGAGAGAGGTTTCGTGTGTGACATTTGTGAGTGTCCGGCTTCGCAACGCAAGGTCTGTAAACCCCGTTAAACCATGTTTAAGGATCTTACAGACTCCCGATGAGTATGCAACATTGTTTTATCGGTTTGGTTCATTACTTACTGCCGTTTTAGGTTAATGAAATCTAAGTATACAAACTTTTCAATTGATGATTCCTCATTAGAGTAACGAGTTGTATGGAAATAACATAGCGTAAACCCTAGTACACAAGGGTTAATTGAGTTGACTGGTTTGACTTGTTGACTTTAGTTGACTTCGACTTGACCGGAAATTGACGGTTGTCACTAGAATGAATGATTTACACAATCAATCCCCACTTATTTAATTAGTCTTTTTTTATCACAAAATTAATTCCAAACTCATTCTGGATCAATACTAATTAAATAATATGATTTCATATTAATATATTAGAACTTATAATATATTAATAAATCATAAATATCCTCTTCTCAAAAGTCCATCCTTTAGATTGTTCCGGTGTCATGCAACCCAAATGGACCATGCTACTCTTGGGTCAAGTACATACCAATTATAGTTAGCGGCTTAGACACTAAATCCAACAATTACCTCCCAAGGTTTTGTACTGGAGATCCTAGCAAGGATCAATGGCTTTCCTTCTAAAACACTTATGTCACTTTGATCATCATTTGTACCTGTTTATTCTGAACATCACAGCCTCTCATACAATTTGGTTGATTTTCACTTGTGTGATTTTTAACCAAAACACTACTAAAGCGAATGTCGTAGTAGACGCTTTCGGCAAGAAGAAATTAGCAAAACCACTTCGTGTAAAGGCTCTAACCCTAACAATCCACTCCTACCTTACCACCTAATTTCGAGATGCTCAACTGGAAGCTCTCAAACCCAAAAATATAGTGGAAGAAAACCTATGTGGAATAGACAAGTAATTCAATGTCAAGGAAGACGGAACATGATATTTCATGAACCGAATTTAAACCTCGATATTTGGTGAAGTCAGGAACCTAGTTTTACATGAAGCTCATAAGAAGAGATATTCAATACATCCCAGACCGGACAAGAGTTATCTTGATCTTAAGAGCGTCTATTGGTGGCCCAACATGAAAGCAGAGATTGCCACATATGTCGGTAAATGTTTGGCTTATGCCAAAGTCAAAGTAGAGTACCAGAAACCAAGAGGACTACTACAAAAACCATCGATTTTGAAATGGAAATTAGAAACAATAGCCATGGACTTCATAACAAAGTTGCCAAAAACTTCAAGCGATTATGACACCATTTGGGTAGTGGTTGACTGTTTAACCTAGTCTACCTACATCCTAGCGATTAAAGAAATCGACAAGATAAAGAAACACACCAGGACCTATATCAAGGAAATAGTCAGAATGCATGGAGTGCCAATATCTATTATCTCAGACCGAGATAGTAGAGTCACTTCTAAATTTTGGAAAACGTTACAAACATCCCCAGGAACCAAACGGATGGGTACCGCATACCATCCTCAAACGGATGGACATAGTGAAAGGACCGTACAAACTCTAGAATACAAGCTCTGTACTTGTGTGATAGACTTTGGTAATGCATGGGATATTCATTTACTGCTAATCGATTTTTCATATAACAATAGTTATCACACCTGTTGGATTAGTGTCTAAATCCATAACTATTTTGGTATGTACTTGACCCGATGGTGCATGGTCCTTTTGGGTTGCCTTCACCAAAGCAACTTGATTGGAGAAATAACTAGAGAGAGAGGTTATTATGATTTATTAATATGTTATAAGAATAATATATTAAAGGAGAAATCATATTTGTTTAATTAATATTGGTCAATAATTAATTAAGAATTAATTTTGTGATCAAATGTAATTAATTAAACTAGAGGGGCTGAATTGTAATTATGTGATAGTTGCAAAATAGGGCAACGGTTATTCTTGTTAAAGAATGGACGAATTCAAGGATAAGGATATCCTTAAAATCGTCCAAGGTCCAAAAGATAGGTTTTTTCAAGGCTTATCTTATGGTTGCTTGATGGGCAAGTAACTAGATAAGGATAAGGACTGAAACCCTAATCCCAACCCTATATAAAGACCCCTAAGGCCTTAGGATTTCGTGCACTTTATCCCTAGAGCATCTAAGGACGAATTTCTACCTCTCTCCTCTCTCTTTATACCTTCTCCACTTGCTTATGGTGTTTGTAAGCCATTAGAGGAGTGACACTTGTGACTCTAAGCCTTCCAAGTCAATTCAAGGAGGAATTGGGATTGTTATTGCTACATAACAATCAAGGTAATATCATAAACCTAATTATATGTTAATATCGATTTCCATATGCTAGAATTACGGTTTATAGTCTTGGATTCAAAGCATGTACAATAGAGAAACCTAGATCCAAGCATTAGGAATGTTAAATTCTAAAACTCTAGTATTGTTTTGAAAAAGTTCAAATCATACCCTTATGGTTTTATTAATTATATAAGGTGTATAATTAAAAGAGGTTTAATAAATCCATAAAAGTTTAGGTTTAAAATTTAATTGAATTAAAAGTATAATTGTTAAATTAGACCACCTAATATTTTAAAAGTATAAAATACACCTTATACTATATATAACATTAAAAGTCTAACATTATATATATGTATGAGTAAAAGTCAGTCTTACCGTTAGTAGGCCTCATTCACGAAGCTAGTCTATAAGGGGTGTTTAAGGAAATTGCCTATAAAATGGCGATTGAATGGGTATCCACTCTTACCCACCGCACTCTAGACTAGTGGAGGGTCGTTAGCCGAACGGGTAGGATAGGACAAAACCTTCCATTATAAGTATAATGAAGTATAAAAGTAACTAAATGTTTTCATAAAATTCCCAATCTTAGTTACTTAGGCAAAAGTGAATTGATGCAATTCCATGAAATTACACTTTGTGCCCTTGCGGAGACGTTAGTGGAGCGTGTGTGGTTTACCGGCACACTAAATGGTTCTAAGCAAAGGTAGCAAAGGGTGACTCAATGTTTGTCATAGTTCGGTGGAACATGTGTGGTTTACCGGCACATCGAATAGGTGACTGTAACATGTGAGGGCACCATGTAGTTTGCATGGTTGTTCACACCCGCTTTGTGATCCTCAGCATCCCAGTCACAAACAAGAGGCGCATATCGAGATTTAAACATGTCATTGAAAGTTCAATGTATCTCAAAGGATCTAGGAGTTTTCATAGATTTAAAACTTAAATTTCTTTTCGTTTTTCGTGGTGGAAATTAGTGAATCGTCATTCACTTACCTACAAATATTCTGCAATTAGGGTTACGGCATCCCTCTCCCGAGTTGTAGAATATTGTGTTGGGTCCTAGCCTTAGTATCTCATTTGGGTGATTTACTAAGGACTCAATCAATCAACTAACTTGAATTCGTTTTCTCTCGTTTTGTAGATGTCAAAGTTTGACAACTATGGTCTTCTCAAATCCCGTGGAACAAGCATTCCACATGAAGATGATATTCCACGATTCGATCGAGGAACAAGAGATCAGTGAAGAGGCCTTTAGATCAATCGAAATATCAAACAATGACTACAAATAAGAACAAGAGAGATTCACGAAGAAAACTTTCACTAAGAATGATAATCTCACAAAGAGATTATCGTTTGCACAAAGCGACGATTAGGGTTTGTGAAAGGCGTAACCATTCACAAACCTATACAAAACAATATATACTGCTATTCTAGATGATCCCTACAATTCAGGGATACGCCGGCTAATAAATCAAGATAACTAAGGAAACAGGATAAATACAAGATTTGTTACAACGTACTGAAAAGACTAAACTATTACAAACTGAGCTGCTGACGTGCTGGCGCTGATGCTGAGCTACTTGCTGACGCTGATTCTGTTTTAAACATTATCATATTTTAAGGCTTGACCTTTCAATCTCCCCCAATATGATGATGTTCAAAACAAACTAAATTAAGACACCCCTGGAAAGGAATTCTTCATACTCAACTTCAGCTTCAATTTTAACGGGCCAGTAAGGACTGTCCAGCAACTCCTGTCTTCTGTTCAGCAGCTCCATGGCGATAAGAATGAGAAATTCTCCGGATAAATCTTGATGGCTCATGCACATTTGCCTTAAGCCAACAAGGTGAGTGGTTGGAGCTTTTGGGATCTCAGTAGTGCGCTGAAAGCACATCCTCCTATTTTTATCAAGGTAGTACATTCCGTGTTCAGGAGCTGAGATGAACTGATGCTGAACCGGATCAACACCGAGAGGAAGAGAATTATTAATCACACCAGCACCGAAGTCTAGAACCAATACATCTTCGCCATCAACATGAAACTTGGTCCTTCGAGATCTAGGAACTGACGACCTTTGGCCTGGATGCTAAGGTCGTTCTTTAGGAACAAGATCCAGACGCTGAACCTTTTTGATCAGCAGATGAAGAGCACAAGTCAGTTCCGAAGAGTGAACTGAGGTTTGCTTGGATGCTAGACCGAGCAGTTCCATCCATTCCGAATACCCATATCTGATCAGCTCGTCCCTTTTGACAACTTCAGTATAAGAGTGCTGAGAACCTTGACGAGTGATCAGCAACGTAAGGATTTTCTCGCTTCGAGGTTTAGAAGCCTTGACTTTGATGATCTTGTCTCCACATATTCGACGATTAAAAACATCTTCAAATCTCTTTCGATCAATCCGGTCAAGAACACTGTCAGTCTTAGGCTTACTAGAGCCAGAAGGAGGTTGAGAAGACTGAGCCTTAGACTGAAACTCCAGGAACTTCTGCATCTAAGCTTCAAACGATCCCTTGGCCTGAAGTTTGTGTTGAATAAGAGATTCATCAGCTTGAGCAATGTTCTTTAGAAGCTGAGCTTGATTGGCTTCATCAAGAGTTTGCTTGACCTGGTCAGGGGACATGTTTCATTCAGAGGCAAGGTTTGAAATGCTGACAATGGACTTGGGTTTCTTCACAGACGAAGAGTTATCAGTTTGAGAATGATCCAAGTCAACATCTGCTGCCTTCCGCTTCGAGACAGCGGATGAGATTCTTCACTTTCAACATCCGAATCCTCTCCTTGTACCGGAATGATTGGATCAGCAACAGGATTGGCCAAAATAGGATGCGATTCTTCAAGGTCACCTGAGCTTTCTTGCTGAACTGGAATGAGAGGATCAATAAAGTTCATGTCAAGAATTTGACATTCATCATCAGCTTCATCATGCTCGTCATCATGCTCATTGTCTTCCACATACTTTTCAGTAGCTGCTGGACTATTAGGCCCTGCAGAATCTGAGTCACGAATGACAAGTTCTGTGTTTGGTTCACCATCAGCATGAGTGCTTGGTTCATCATCAGCATGATCATTCGGTTCACCATTAGCATGATCATCAGCGTCAGCATCATCATCAGTATCTCCCCCTTTTTGAGCATCATCAGATTTGGGAGTAGAGGGAGGAGTAAGTAAGAGTACCTCCTTGATTTGTTAAACATCAGCCTCAATTCGAAGCAGACGCTGACTGATGTCCCGAGTCAGTGACATCAGTTCTGAAAATGCTGAAGCCGAAAGTTGAACCATTGAGGAACCTGGAGCAACTGGAGAGCTAGGAGGCATCCTTGGAGAGAAGTGGTGAGCTGCTGGTGACGGATGCTCCCCTTGAGACTGATGCTCCCCTTATGAGGGATGCTCCTCCTGAGGCATGGAATCCAGTGGTGCTGAGGAGACTTTGCCAGTGTCTGAGATGACGTGGTGAGAAAGTTGAGGGGAGAAATGTTCACCGTCATGATGGTCCACCTCTTGATTAGCATGATCCATATGATCACCATCAGCACCTCCTTCATCAGTGTCAACGGTGAGAGAGGGCACAGTGTATGGATTCGTAATCCATTCTCTCATCCTATCCGAGATTCCAATGTCAGTATCCAAAGGATCATCCTGATACATACGAACTGACATTCGATGGCATTGAATTGGATTCCCAGAGTGAGAAAAGTATTCAGGAGCGAAGAATTTGTCAAACACAAGAGCAATCCAGCGTGGAAAAGGAACATGATCAGCACGCACATTTGCACGTAGAAGCTGAATAAGCTGATCAAAGAAGAGTGCTCCATAATCCAGTCTCTTGTTGAGAAGAAGGGAGCAGACAACTTGCTGCTCATAATTGCTCAATTGGTCACCACTGCGAGACTTGTGACCCACACACTTGCATAAAGCACTAGTGAAAAACTTCCAGCCTGGGGTCATGCACTGACGAAGAATAAGAGTTGATCGAGTGCCAGCTTTTGAATGATCATAGCCCAGTTGATCAAACATCCGTTTACATCTTTCAATAGTAGGAGGTTCAGAGAAGGGTTCGAAAATTGGTAACCTTAAGGCAGCACTGAGAAGTTATGCGGTGATGAAGACGGAGTGTCTGCCATGGCCAATGGTTCCGGTGATGGCATTGTTTTCTACATTGACTGTTGCAGTATAGTAGAACTCACACACCTGTTCAGGGAAGAACTCGGATGGTACATCACTGATTGCATATCGAAGGCGGCCAGAAGCTAAGAAATTCACGAAATCATCGAGTCCAAGACCTCGATGCACTTCTGGAACGTCAGGGTTAAAGACGACATTGGTGGCCTTGATGTGAATGGGAAGAGGAGGTGAGTTTGGGGAAGGAATGACCCTTCGAGATGTTGAGGAGTATGAGAACAAAGATGCCGCCATTTGAGAGTATTTTAGAGTTCTAGGGTTTTGAGAGAGGTTCAAGAATTTTGGGAGGAAAAGATAAATCAAAGAAGAGGGAGGTTTAAATATGGAATTAAGAGGGTTTTAAAAGGTAATGATTATCTTGATTAAAAGGATGATGATTATCTTGATTAAAAAGATGATGATTATCTTCATTAATTAGAACGGCGCATCGTAACAACCTGTCAGAGTGTAAAGTAGCCGTTGGATAAAAGAGCCGTTGTCTGAAGGTGAAGCGACAATCAGTGTTTGCGGAAGCGCTGAGCTCAGTGTCACGAATGTTACATGCTGAAAATATTTCTCCGTCAATTCAAAGTACAGCTTGCTTATTCAGGGCTAGCAAGGTGATTGGTGCGTGTGATAGATACTAGTTACATTATCTAACCATTGGCACAGAGTGTTGTGACTTCATCAGTGAGTGGTTTATCTTACTGAATCATTAGACACTGAATAATAGGAGGGTAAAGAATGGATTGTTGCGTGTGATAAACCTTGGTGTTTTGGTCTAACCATCGGCAAAGAATTTTAGACTCTCATCAGCGTGTGTTTTGGCACACTGAATCACAGAATCAGTGTAAGATTGGTAAGAAGGGTAGTTGCGTGTGATAGATCTTGGTGTTTTGATCTAACCATCGGCAAAGATTTTAGATTCTCATCAGTGTGTGTTTTGGCACACTGAATCACAGAGTCAGTGTAAGATTGGTAAGAAGGGGTAGTTGCGTGTGATAGATCTTGCTGTTTTGATCTAACCATCGGCAAAGAGTTTCAAGTCGTTATCAGTGTATGGTTTTATACAGTGAATCATTCAACTTTTATTTAGAAGACTTGAAGAAGAGATAAGGATAAGAAATCAAACCAAAGTGCTCAGTAGCAAATATCATCAGTATGTTATCATCAGCACAATGTACATCAGCTTATAAGACAAAATCAAACATTAGCACAATTTAAACATCAAAATTAATTACAAGGAAATCATTCCCAGTTCTCCAATAATGTGAGCAGTTGATTGAGAATCCAGTGCCTTTGTGAAAATATCAGCAAGTTGCTCCGAAGTCTTGACATGTTCAAGAACAACTTTTCCTTTTTCAACATTATCTCTGATGAAGTGATGTCTGATCTCGATATGCTTTGTCTTTGAGTGCTGAACAGGATTTTGAGTGATCTGAATGGCACTGGTGTTGTCACAATAGATGGGAGTCTTTGAGAACTTGAACCCATAGTCGAGAAGCTGATTTTGAATCCATAAGAGCTGAGCACAACATCTTCCAGCGGCAACATACTCAGCCTCTGCAGTTGAGATGGCAACTGATGTTTGCTTCTTGCTAGACCAGCTGATGAGACGGTTGCCAAGGAAGTGACATCCACCAGATGTACTCTTTTTGTCTAAATTGCATCCTGCATAATCTGAGTCAGTGTATCCATAAAGTTCAAATGCTGAGTCGCGAGGATACCACAGTACAAGGTTTTGAGTTCCCTTTAAGTATCGAAAGATACGTTTGACAGCCATGAGGTGAGATTCTTTGGGATTAGCTTGGAATCGAGCACAGAGAATGGTTCCAAACATGATATCAGGACGACTTGCTGTGAGATACAAGAGGGATCCAATCATTCCTCGATACAGAGAGTGATTGACATCAGTTCCAGTTGGATCAGCGTGTAGTTTATCAGTCTTAGATACCGGGGTAGATGCTGGTTTGCAGTCATTGAGAGAATACTTAACAAGCAGGTCAGAGATATATTTACTTTGGCAAATGGAAATACCTGTCTTTTGTTGCTGAACCTCAAGACCTAAGAAAAAGGTCATCTTTCCCATCATGCTCATTTCGAATCTTTTAGACATGATCTCAACAAATTCCTTACTCAGTGTCTCATTTGGAGAGCCAAAAATAATGTCATCGACATAAATTTGAACAAGAACCATATCTGAGCCTTTGCTTTTGATGAAGAGAGTGTTGTCGATTGCTCCTCGTCTGTATCCATTTTCAAGCAAATACGATGTCAGCGTCTCATACCAAGCCCTAGGGGCTTGCTTCAGTCCATAAACAGCTTTGTCTAACCGGTATACGTAATCAGGATGATCTTTGTCCACAAAGCCTGGGGGCTGATTTAGGAAAACTTCTTCTTCTAACACACCATGAAGGAATGCTGTTTTCACATCCATCTGATAGACAATGAAGTTCATGTAGGATGCGTATGCGAGAAACAGTCTGATAGCTTCAATGCGAGCAACTGGGGAAAAAGTTTCCCCATAGTCGATGGATTCAATTTGATTAAACCCTTGAGCCACAAGCCTTGCCTTGTTTCGAGTAATGATTCCATCTTTATCAACCTTGTTACGATAGACCCAGCGAGTTCCAGTGATAGTCTTTCCAGATGGTCTTGGGACAAGAGTCCAAACTTTGTGCCTTTCAAACTCATTTAGTTCTTCTTGCATGGCCTTGATCCAATCAGCATCTTGAAGAGCTGTGTGTACCTTATCAGGTAAGATCATTGAAACAAAGTTAACATACATGCAAAAGTTATTAAGTACACTAGATCTGGTTCGGACACCATCATGAATATTCCCTATAATTCGATCAACAGGATGATTTCGATGTTCAATGACTGATGCTGATTCCGGAGAGATAGACACTGACACATTATCAGTTTCAGGAGAGTCTTCAGCTTCAAGGGTTTCATCAGCATCTAATGAGTTATCTGCTGTTGTGGCTGCAGTATCTTGACTCAAAGGACATGGAACTGGAATGATAGGATCAGAAGAATCGGACTTCTCCTCAGCACAAGGTGATTCATCGAATGGACAAGAGAGAAGCTCTTGAAAGATAGAAGGAGAATGAGTGACTTTTTCATCAGTGTATGATTCCTCATCAAACTTCACATGAATGGATTCTTCAACACATTGCCTGTTCACATGAAAAACACGAAAAGCCTTTGAAATAGATGAGTACCCAACAAAAATACCTTTATCAGCCTTAGTTTCAAACTTGGATCTTGGGTCACGCTGATTTAGAATATAACAAATACATCCGAACACATGAAAAAACGATACGTCTGGTTTTCGATCTTTCAACAGTTCATATGGAGTCTTCTTGTGAATCCTGTGAATTAGAGATCGATTCTGAGTAAAACATGCTGTATTGACAGCTTCAGCCCAAAACGACATAGGAAGACCAGTATGGATCATCAAGGTCCTTCCTGCCTCAATCAGTGTTCTATTTCTTCGTTCAGCAACACCATTTTGCTGAGGAGTACGAGGAGCTGAGAAGTATTGTCCAATACCTTTATGATCACAAAATTCTTCAAGAGTTGAGTTTCGGAACTCAGTGCCATGATCACTTCTTAGTTGCTTGACTTTAAGACCTGTCAGTGTCTCATTTTTACGAATCAATGAGATGATTTCCTGTGCAGCATGACTTTTCTTCTTCAAGAAAACTAGCCAAGTAAATCGAGTGAACTCATCAACAACCACTAGAGTATACTTATTCCCACCTAGTGAACGAACAGGAATAGGTCCAAACAGGTCCATGTGGAGTAGATGAAGAGGGACTGATATACTGGAACAAGACTTGGGTTTGAAAGAGGACTTGGTTTGTTTTCCTTGTTCACACGCTGAACATATCTTGTCTTTCACAACGCTGAATTTTGGGAGCCCTCTAACTAGGTCCTGATTAGAAATCTTAGATAGATTCTTGAAGTTCAGATGAGAAAACCTTTTGTGCCAAATCCAGCTGAGATTCGTCTGAGACTTTGTAAAGAAACATTGCATCAGTGCCTTGTCACTTGAGAACATGTCAAGGACATATATATCATCTTTTCTACTTGCTGAGAGTACGATGTTCTTGTCAGTGTTTACAACTCTTCCTTCCTTCTTTGTAAAGTGAACTTCATAGTCAGCATCACACAATTGACTGATAGAAATAAGATTGTGTTTGAGACCCTTAACATATGAGACATTTTGAAAAACCATGTTATTGCATTTGATGTTTCCATACCCCTTAGTGAACCCCTTTCCATTGTCTCCATAAGTAACTGCAGGACCAGTTTTCTTAACATAATCTTCCAGGAGAGACTTTGATCCTGTCATATGCCTTGAGCAACCACTGTCTAAGTACCAAAGATGCTCCTGACCCTGCAGTGCTGAGAAACTAGTTAGAACACACTCACCCATTCGAAGATGGGTCATTCACAAAGTTATTTGAAAATAAATTATAACACTCCTTAGGAAGACAGTTTAAAGAGTTTGACTTAAGAGTCCATTTTTCATTCCTAACTTTAATATTTTCAACTCTTGAGGATGATTTATCAAAAGAACATTCACTGATCTTGTGAGAGGAATCACCACATCTGTAACAAATTCTAGTTCCAAAGTTCTTCTTGGTGAGCAAATTTTTTGATTTAACACATTTTGATATGAAAGATTCACCAATAGAGCTTTGAGTCCTTTTGTTTATCACTGAGTCACGACTGAGATCAGTGTCAGAAAGAATTTGATCAGTGTTAGGAGATGAACTATCAGTATCTGATTTAGACTCATTCACAGATGGATTGCAATCAGGGAAGTGCTTGAGTTGTTCATGAACAGCATGAAACACTCCATTAGAGATAGGAAAAGCAATAATATTCTCAGTTAGAGGGGTTGGTCTAACAAGATGTGCAGGATAAGATGTAGGATCAATTCCGGTAATTTCAACATTACACTCAGTAATACCATCAGAATTAATAGTACAATATTCATCAATTAAACTTTGATTAATAAAAGAATTACTGACAAACTTTTTTTTGAAATTGTTTTTCATCTCATTCATGGAATAGACCTCAGATTCCTTTTCTTGTGATTTAAAAACCTTTTCAGCTTCGGCAAAATTACCCCCAAGAATTTTTTCACAAGAATGAGGAATTTGAGCTGAGATAATATAATTGGCATTCTTATGAGATTTTGCCCAAGTGTGGAGCACAGTTTGTTCTTTAATCAAAAGAATTTTAACATCGTCAATTTCAGCAGATAAGGATGAATTTGACAAACTGGTAATTCTAAGATTTTCCTGAGTGGACTCAATAATACTATTTTTTATGGATATATCAGTTTCAAGAAGATCAATTTGATTTTGCAAATTTCTTATGGTTTGATTCTTCTTAGAATTAATGACACCCAAATACTCAAACATTTTGATTTTTTCATTCATTGAATAGGAAACAAAGTTTTTAACCTGGTACATTGAAGAAGAGTCAATGTTGTGCTTTCTGGAATTTTCAGCATCAGACATATCAGTGTCAAAAGTACTCTTGTCTTTATCGGGAATATCTGGGTCCTCTATTTTGACCATGAGACACTTGACTTCATCATCTGATGACTCTTCATCAGTTTTCCATTTTTCTTCCTCAGCTACAAGCACTTTATGTTCCAGATTTTCAGCTTTCAGCTTCTCAATCAGCTTGTTGTACTTCTGCTTCCAGTATTCATCTGTGCCTTGTTTCTTTTGTTTACACTCCTTTGCAAAATGATCAGTGCTCCCACAGTTAAAGCACTGAGCCTTCTCTTTCTTATCAGCACCATGCTTTTTATCAGCTCCTGACCCTTTTGAGAACTTTCCACCAATCTTCTTTTGAAACTTTGAGAAGTTTCGAACTGATTTTTCAAAGGTCTTCAATATCAAGGCTGCACTAGCTACAACCTTTTCAATATCATCAGTGTCAGTTTTAGATGAATCAGTGTCTAAGTCACTTTCAGTGTCTGAGTCTGCCACAAGCTTTTTGTTGGAGAACAAAGCTACAGAAGATTCACGCTGAGAATCCTTCATCAGTTCCTTTCTTTGAAGCTTGGATTCTTCATAGTATTGAAGATTTCCATAGAGACTTTGTAAATCCATAGAGTTGATCTTCTTGCTGTTTTTCAGCACATCAACATGATTCTCCCAACCTGCACCTAGAGAATCCAAAAACTTTTGCACTAGAACAGTTCTATGCTTCAACTGATCTAGTCTCCGAAGATCGTTAACAAGAGTATTAAATCTGTTAAAGGTTTGAGTCAAGGTTTCACCTTTCTTAGCAAAAAAATGTTCATACCTTCGGTTAAGATCATTTATTTGAGTAGCCTTGACTTCTTCAGTTCCTTCAAAAGATACATTCAGCGTATCCATCATCTCTTTTGCTGAGATACAATTTTGAACAAGCCCAAAGATATTGTATGGAAATGAGTAGCTAATAGCGGCACGAGCATGAACATCCAAACCATGTTTTCTCTTGTCGTCTGCCGTCTAGTTTTCTCTTGGAGTTTTCTTCATAGCGCCATCAGGAACATTGTTTTTAAGAGGCTGATACATCGGAACATAAGGACCTTTTTCAACGATGTCCAGCATGTCTTCATCAACAGATTCCAAGGCATATAGAGCCTTTATTTTCCACATAGCAAAGTTAGTTTCATCGAAAGGAGGGATTTTAGCAGAAGGATGATTTGACGAGTTTGATGAAGAAGAAGATGAAGCCATTTGTATGATAAAAGAAACCTACTCTGATACCAATTGAAGAGGCCTTTAGATCAATCAAAATATCAAACAATGACTACAAATAAGAACAAGAGAGATTCACGAAGAAAACTTTCACTAAGAATGATAATCTCACAAAGAGATTATCGTTTGCACAAAGCGACGATTAGGGTTTGTGAAAGGCGTAACCATTCACAAACCTATACAAAACAATATATACTGCTATTCTAGACGATCCCTACAATTCAGGGATACGCCGGCTAATAAATCAAGATAACTAAGGAAACAGGATAAATACAAGATTTGTTACAACGTACTGAAAAGACTAAAGTATTACAAACTGAGCTGCTGACGTGCTGGCGCTGATGCTGAGCTACTTGCTGACGCTGAGTCTGTTTTAAACATTATCATATTTTAAGGCTTGACCTTTCAATCAGGCTTCACTTCCTCCTCCTCCTCCAATTATTCTCCCTAACCCACAAGTTCAAAGGCTTGAAAAGTTCAAGATCTCTCAAGCCCTTTTGGCAAGTAAACATAAAGAAGGAAAGCCGGTGTGTGCACACGTCCTAGGGATGAAGTCACACATTGATAGATTAAGAATGTTGGGATCCGTTGTTTGTGAGGAAATAGCTGTTGATTGGGTTCTTCAGTCACTTCCTAACTCATATAGTGAGTTTGTAAGAGAGTACTATATGATGAACTACGACGTGACCCTTATAGATCTCACCTATATGCTTATTGCTGCTAAATCAGCAATGATTTGGCGCAATAGAAAAGCAAAGTTGATTGGTGAATCTGCCTTCGAGACCTCTATGGATATAGACAATGGCAACGAAAGACATGTTATGATCGAAAAGTTTGATCACAAGAGAAAGGCAATGTCTGAAGTAGTTCCATGTCATGTTCCAAAAGAGTCAATTTGCTTATATTGCCAAGAGAAAGGGCATTGGAGACGAAGCTGCCCTATTTACCTAAGAGATCTAAGAGATGGGAGAGTCAAAACGTATGGCTTTGCTTTAGGTAAAATCCATTGACTAACTCTTTTAAGCTTCTATTCTAGATTCTTAATACATAATGTGATAAGATTACAATTGATGTTTTGTAGGATTGAAGAAAAGAAAGGAAGCTTAAGGGAAGAAGTGAGCAAAATCTAACCATGAAAGAATGGATTTCGATCGCATTTCTCAAAGATTAGATTCTTGAGCTACTACTTAGAGTTAGAATTAGATTGCTAAGAAAGATGTATTAGCATAGTTTTTCAATGAATTGCATTGTAAGGACAAAAATTTTCCGCAATAAAATAAATTTTGATTTTTATATTATTTATTTATCCTTGTAATGGCGTATATGAAAAATTGATGTTTGAATGTTTCTATTAGCAATAATAGAGTTGATTCTTAATTATGTTGTTTATGAAAATGTCGAGAATTTACCAAATAGGGAGAGTTTCTCATCGCCCAAGTTTCAATTGGACGCAAACTTGGAATCATGCAACTTGGTTGCACGATGAATGAGAAATTTCATATTTGGAGATTAGACTAATTCATTGACAAAGTGTCAAGTGAAGGACTTGGAGATCGAATACACAAAGTTGTGTGTTGATCAAGTCCACCATAAGAGTAACAAAGATATTTGTCATGATTTACTAAAGGTTTAATAAATATGATTATACTTATAAGATTAAGTGTAATTCTGAATTGATTGAAAAGGTTTAAATCAATAGTAGAACGAATAAGAAGAATCAAGTAGGCAGAAAGATAAAAGTTTCTCCATTCTAAGAAGAAGGGAGAGTACCTTTTATGCTTTATGATAGGTCTTAATGATTAAGAACCATATCTCAATTGATCCTCTAAGTGAGTCTTAGTATAATTGTATGTTTAAGAAGAGGATTCAAGAATTGAAGAAATGGTTGAATCAAGAAGTCAATCATACTTCGTTCCAAAACAATTCTTAAAGTTAAGATTGTGAGATTGAGTGAAAAAGTATTAAGAAGGTTTATAACATTCATCAAATGTGTAAAGTTGTGATGTCTTGAATAAGACAAAGACCAACTAGGACAAATTTATGAAATATTTTGATAAAAACTACACTAACTCTTGAATATTTGTTTGTCAAGAAATGTTTATTGACAAGAGAATCTTATATGTCAAGGAGTCAGTGGGAGTCTTAATGGTCTTGAAAGGTTTCAAGAACAAATCAAATAAACCTTATCGATCATCACTAGCACACGAGTTGAGGTTTACAACCTATCGTGTTGACATTATTTTGTTTCTGTGCTGTTCCAATTAAGTTAATTATGCATGTGAGTTCTATGAGTTCTCAATTTGAACGCATAAAAGGCAAGGCACCTTAATCAATGAAAGGTACATTGATAGGAAAGGGTGAGCTGCTTAACTACTTGGAAGACACGGTGGGCAGCTGTGCTACCATAAGGCAAGAAATCGAGATTAAGAAAGTTCGATCCATATGAGTTTGAATTTGTCATAAACTTTGGTTTTAACAAATTCACATGGATAGGAACACATACACCGTTTAAATCTAAGTGTCATAAGATTTCCTCCTTCATGAAAATGATTGTGAGGAAATGCTTTCACTAAGAAAGATTTTAAGAAGATAGTGATTGTAAAATTGCATTCTCGAATTCGATTATGGTTACGGTATCCCTTTCCATAATTTGAATTGTGAGGTTTGGCAATTAGTCTTAATTGTTTAGACACACATATGAACTATCGAAGGAAAAGGTGTATAAGTTCAAGAAGCCTTGATAAAAGATTATCAAAGCACTAAGTATTAGAAACATGAACTTAAGAAATCCAATAAGCATTGTTTTTCTGAAAGTTAAGATGTTTATGAATACATGTCGAAGCTAGTGGGAGCATAAGTGTTATGTTTTATAATAATCATCATGATAGTGGGAGCATAAAAGTTATGAGTGTATGATTATTAAGGAAAGTATTGCAAGGTTAGCAATATTAATTATAGAAAACAAGAGTCATACTTTGCAAAGTCGCAATAGTTGAAGAGTTGTTTTGCTATAATTAAGGGAGAGAATATTATGCTTCATTTCAAATCTAAAGGTTTAGGTTTAGAAATGTTAATAAATTTAGTCAAAGGTACATAGTTTGTTCTTAAAATTTCGATTATGATTACAGCATTCCTCTTCACAATTCGAATTTTGAGACCATAGCAAATAAAACATTGTGCGTCGTGTCCCATACAATTCGGGTATAGGATCGATTGCAAATGCTTTAATGTTTGACCATTCTAAAATTTTCCAAATGTCGAGTGCATTTAGAGGGAAAAGGGACTAGAATTGTTTTTGACTAAAATAATTAAACAACTATCAAAGGACAATCCAAAGTTTGACAAGGATTGGTCGCTTGTGAGTAGTTGGAAGCATGGTATTGGATGGACCATATCGACATTATTATGAATAGAAAAGATTCTATTAAGAATGAGTTGTCTTATGGAAATTATGGAAATGTTTCCATATTGGATGGACCATATCGACATCATTACGAATAAATAAGATTCTATTAAGAATGAGTTGTCATATGAAAAATATGGAAGCGTGTCCATATTGGGAATTGAATATTGAAAATCTATGACTAGATTAGGAACTTTTATGCAAAAGGATGTTCAAAGGAATGTACTTTGTGTGAGAGACATCATATCTAAGGAATTGTCTTGTAACAATCTCCGATAGAGGACTTTGTAACATCATTGGCAAAAGTCTTTGTGACTTTGGTGTAGTGACATTACGAAAGGACAGTTGCATAGAATGTTAGAATCTAGCATATTCTATAAGTAGCAAGAATTTGATATTCTTTAACTTATGGAAAAAGGATTTGGAGTTGTGAAATGAGAAAGATTGGAAATGTGTTCAATTTGATCTATTTCACAAAGTAAAAACCATAGGTAAACATTATGTGCATGCTAGGAGCATGGGACAAGTGTTGTAATTCAAGTAAGAAGTTGATTAACCGAAACGACAAATAATGAGTAATCAATATGGTGATAAATAAAAGATGTTTTATTTATGCTCAAAGGGTTGAGGCCATATGGGATTAGTATTATTCTTGTGTTTCACTTTGCATGTTTTGACTTCCAGAATAATTGAGTTTATTAAGAATAATCGAATTATTCAAACGGGCCACAGTCGTTCATATGTTGGAAGTAGATATGAATGAAGATTGTCGTGAATTGGTGTGTGGATTGTCTAAAGAGCATTAGACATAAACAAATGTTTGCTTCAACGTTCATGAGTGCTTATGAATATGATTTGAGCATTGGATTAAACCCACGCTCACTTGGATCACTCCATGAATTGTATCACGAGTGATTGGTGAGACGATAACATCTTATATTCTTGAAACCGAGATGTGTGAGTTGTATCTTGCAAATCGGTTGCACATTGATAATATGTAAACGCACTAGTAACTTGGTGTTATAAAACATATTGTTGTGTGTGATTTGGTTGGTAAGTGCAAGCAGGAATTGTATCAAAGTTTATCTGTTCCTTTTATCCAAAGTAGGATAAAAGCGATATCTTTGGGCCCCTCGATGATTTAGTAATGACAAACGTAAATGCTTGGCCGGGCTAGGGCTAATTTGATTTGTTCAATTAGTCAGTCGTCATAAATCGGGAATCGAGATATAGTACAAAGAGAATGATTTGAAATCATATCTCATATGATATCTAGAATGGAGGAATATATGATCCCTTATCTAAGGACACGCGTATCTGATATGATCAGAGTTGACAGCGGCTTTGGAAAGCTACGATTGCAGATCAGGATCTGAAGTCATACGCAGAATAGTTATTAGACTTATCCAAGTGGGAGACTGTTGGATTAGTGTCTAAGTCCATAACTATTTTGGTATGTACTTGACCCGATGGTGCATGGTCCTTTTGGGTTGCCTTCACCAAAGCAACTTGATTGGAGAAATAACTAGAGAGAGAGGTTATTATGATTTATTAATATGTTATAAGAATTATATATTAAAGGAGAAATCATATTTGTTTAATTAATATTGGTCAATAATTAATTAAGAATTAATTTTGTGATCAAATGTAATTAATTAAACTAGAGGGGCTGAATTGTAATTATGTGATAGTTGCAAAATAGGGCAATGGTTATCCTTGTTAAAGGATGGACGAATTCAAGGATAAGGATATCCTTAAAATCGTCCAAGGTCCAAAAGATAGGGTTTTTCAAGGCTTATCTTATGGTTGCTTGATGGGCAAGTAACTAGATAAGGATAAGGACTGAAACCCTAATCCCAACCCTATATAAAGACCCCTAAGGCCTTAGGATTTCGTGCACTTGATCCCTAAAGCATCTAAGGACGAATTTCTACCTCTCTCCTCTCTCTTTATACCTTCTCCACTTGCTTATGGTGTTTGTAAGCCATTAGAGGAGTGACACTTGTGACTCTAAGCCTTCCAAGTCAATTCAAGGAGGAATTGGGATTGTTATTGCTACATAAAAATCAAGGTAATATCATAAACCTAATTATATGTTAATATCGATTTCCATATGCTAGAATTAGGGTTTATAGTCTTGGATTCAAAACATGTACAATAGAGAAACCTAGATCCAAGCATTAGGGTTTGTATGAGCACATAGGATGTCTTATGACCAAAACCCATCAACACCAACATACAGGCTCTCCAATTCATTTTCCACTATGTTGGGCAGAACTTGGAGATACGCAAATAGCTAGAAAAGATGTACGTGACACTTTACATACAGGACCCAGAATCATTAAGGAAACCACGATAAAGATTGTTTAGATCAAGGAATGGTTAAAGGCCTCATTTAGTTATCAGAAAAACTATGCTGACATTAGACGTAAACCCTTAGAATTCAAAGTAGGAGAATGTGTCCTACTGAAATTCACACCATAGAAAGGTGTCATTAGATTTGGAAAACGAAGTAAGCTAAATCTGTGATACATCTGACCTTTTGAAATCCTAGCTAGGATTGGTCCAGTGGCTTAGAAACTCAAATTACCTCAAGAACTTAGCAAAGTTCACGATACCTTCCATGTGTGAAACCTCCAGAAGTATCTCTCGGATGAGAAACTCATCATTCCTCGCGATGAGATCTAAGTTCATGCTAAACTTCACTTCATGGAAGAACTGATGGAGATCATGGATCGAGAAATCAAAAGCCTCAAACAAAACTATACACCTAGACTTTGAATAACTAACAAAGTGTGTTTCCAACAGTCACTGTCCAACTCTGATATAATCAAACGTTGGACCTTAGATAATCGATCAGCTATTCCTTTGTTCTAGAAAATATCATATAGACTTGATACATAGATACAAATCAATCTTATAGTTCAAGATTTTTTTTCCCTATTTCTTATTTATGATGACTAATTCTAGGCTATAGATTGAACACATCAATTTAGTATGGGCTAGGCCTAGCACATGAATGTAAACATCAAATTACCGAGGGACCCAAAGATATCACTTTTCCAATTAAGGGAAAAAATTTGACTACATAATCATAACCTTTACTCATCATTTCACACATGGAACTACATTATAAAACATCAAGTTGTGGATGTATTTATGTAATGCCAATGCAGGAAAATTTTGTAAACTATAAGTTATGTATCTCTGTTTGAAGAATATAAGATATTATCATCTTAGACTTACTCGTGATTCAACCACAAAGTAATCTCTAAGCGCGAGTTTAAAAAATACTTAAAATCCCCATTTAAGCACTCATGACTAATAGAAATCTCTATGCCTTTTCTAATCACAATGGTCAATGTACTAACACTTCATGACAGTCTCAAATCCTTACTTTCTCCCAAAAGGAAGACCGACTATGAAGTTTCAAGTAAATTAATTACTCAGGAAGAAACACGCAAAATGAAAAACAATAATAAACCAATTGTCTATGGTATCATACTCCTGAACATATTACGAGTATAAATATATTTGGGTAATCGACTATGGAGTTTCAAGTAAATTAATTACTCACTGAATCCCTATTATTTAATTACCAAACAATTACAAACTTATTATTTATATAAATGTTTCGGGGTAATCAACTTAACAGCTAAACTTTTTATCATTTCTCATGCTTACGCCCTTAGCATGCGTATCATGGTTTCCTTTGGTCATTACTATCATGAAGGAATCATCAGAAAGATATTCACTTCACAGCTAAATCTTAATCCTCAACTTTATCTTGCATATATTGGAATATCCTTTTATGTATTAACCTTCTATGATTGCAAGGATAATTAGTCAACATGACCACTCCTTCACTTAATATTTCTAATGTAACTTTTTTACTTAAAAAATCTCTAAGGTCAAATATGAAGTTTTCTAGTCCATATACACTCCTTTGATACTTTGTTTTCACTAATGTAATTCGAATCCTCTTTTTTAGTCCACCAACATCTCCCACATGAAACCTATCATGTTATTGCATTACAACTCAAAGTTAATGTCCATTTAGACTACAACTCAGAGTTATCCCTAAGAAAATCTTATTACTATAGCTTTTCTCAATTATGTTCTCTACTGTCTACAAGCAACTAGTCATTGGTATATCTCATATACCTCAGAATGTCCTTAATAGTTGTCTAGCAATTTAGTCGCGTAGATTTATGATATTCTCTAATGATTCTTAAGCCATCTGAGACATTTGAACAAATACTATTCATAACTTACATGATCTATGTTATATCTGATGTATATGCGACTCGACTCATCTGATTATTTTCATGACTAGAATAAAAAACTTTGAGATTCACTCAACCCCTTGCTATGATGCATATGAACAATTCTCTTTCCTTGAATTTTCCATGTTGAAACTTTTCAACTCATTAATCATATATGTTCTTTGACTGAGTCCTATTATACATTTCAATCAATACATTTAGATTTGACATCCAAGTATTATTGTCGCTTCCCCTAATTCCATCAATGTTAAATAATTCCTGAGATTTTACACTTTGAAACACAAAGAAAATGTTTCTTATGAGAAATATTGTCATCAACATGCAATACCAGAAAGATAGCGACATTACCACTAGCTTTAACATGTACTCAAGACTCATCTAGATTTCTAGAAAGACAATACTCTTTGACTATTCTCACAGAAACACACATGCCTTGCCACATGATGCTTGCCAAAATCTACAAATAGACTTATCAATCTTACACACCCATTTTGGTTACTTTTTATGTTTAAATTATTTTAGAATGTGTCATACATCCTTTGGAAGTTTGCTGTTAAGAAAAGTCATTTAAACAACCATTTTTACCATATATTTAAATCAAACAAGGCAACAATGGAAACAAATACCTAAGTAAACCTTTTCTTAGCTACTTGTGAGAATGTTTCCTCATAATCAAATCATTGAGTCTTAGCGAAATTCTTTTCCAGCATACTAGCTTTGAAAGTGTATACATTCCTATACATGTAAGTCTTCATATTGAAGATCTAATTGAAAACCACTTTCATAATACTAGGCATCAGATCAACTAATTTCAAACTTGGTTATCCTTCATGGACTGAATTTTTCTATCCTTAGATCCTTTTCCATGGCGGCCTTGGGGCCTACCATTGCTTCCTAGTAGTTCTTAGCTCATCTAAATTAATCAGTGTTTTATCACATACCAACGTTTCAGCTTCCATAGTTAGATAAAATTCATAAAAATCAGGAGGTGCACTAACTCTACTAGATCAATTAAGAGGTAATGTAATGTTATTTGACTCAAATGGAATTTCAACCTCAGTAAGAGAGCTAGTGCCAACTATAGAATCATTTTTGGTCAAGTCTCAAATTTCTTCAAGTTCATAGACTCACTAATTTCTTGAAATGTATATGTTCCTCTCTCAAGGAACACTCCTTTTGAGATACAAGCACCACATTCCCATGGGTATTTAAAACCAATATCAAAAGTCTTTAGTGAATACAATACAATGGAACATTTCCTAGATCTCAATTCAAGTTGTTCATTGGTATCTCGTTTAACGGAAGACCTCATAACACCATACCTAAATGCGAAGAAACTTTCCAAGTCTACATTTTTCATGAGGTGTCTCCAAACCTACTTAGTTGGTTATGGTTGTCACATAGTATTATGTTTAGGGGATCCAGTCGAAGACGACATTACTTGATAAAACAAAGCAACCTTCTTTGATACAGTTCTTTGATCGTAATGAAACAAACAAGCAATGGAAAAAATTAAGAACAAGAATTTTCACAAAGCATAATCGAAAAGAGATTTCGATTAAATGATTTCACTAAGAAAACTTTCTCACAAAGAGAAAGCTAGATAAAGCGGCTATTAGGTTACCCAGTTACAATAAGATGAACACCTATACATGATTATATACTACGTATAAATATATTTTAGATCAACCCCTACATATCAGGAATTATATATATATATATATATATATATATATATATAATACATTTAAAAATATCTTATCATGAAGATATCATATCTAGAACCTTGTAGCAAAATAAAACTTAACATTGAAATGAGAGATGTAGGTCAGTGACTGTAATGCTGGCAATCATATACCAGCATCAAATCAGTTTGACACATCATATTATAAGGTTTGAACTTCTAGTGTCTTCCTGTTGACTACAAGAGATCTAGCTCAACATTAACTCAAAAGTTCAAGGACTCTAAACCTTCTAAGCTTGTTATCAGTTTCATTTTATCTCTCAAGTATTTAATTGTAACATCTGAGTTTCGATTATGTTTTTCCACTCTTTAATCAGGTTTTTTATAGTCCATAAGAAAGTAGAAGGATGTAACGAAGCAGGAAACTATTTATCGAATTTGCTGAAAAATTGAGAATCTATAATTAATTGTTAAAGATGTGGGGCACCTCTTAATAGGCGTATGTGCCCCACACTTAGTGGGTTGAACGCCTTTTTAGGGTTTAGGGCTATTTAATCATCATTAACCCCTTAGGGGTGGTTCGTTCTAAGCCTCCATCAACCTTTGAGAGAAATTTTGGAAACCCTAGCCTTTTCTCTATTGTTTTGAACATGGATTCCATTTTTGAGCCTAATTCTCCATTATTTTGGGCGATACTTGAAGATCAAGGTGTTTCTTTTGTGTATTGCAGGAAGGTCGAAGTGTAAATCCATTAAGATTGCATCAACTTTGGACCCTTTTGAGTACAAAGATCCAAACTTGCTCTTTGATTCGTTAGATCTTGTTAAATGTCAAATTAAGGACTTTTTGGTTCAGTTTTTTGGTGATATTAGAGTTGGGAGAACTCCATCACCTTTTGAGCACTTTAGGATGCTCCTTGGACCTCATGAACTAAGAAAGTTTGGAACTTTTTTGTTCCCATTAATCAATTCAATTTATGTTGTTCCGTTAGGATATTTTACAATGTAAAAGTCTAGATCTTGCTTGATTCGGATGTCATAATTGTAATAAAAGTCTAGATCTTTCATCATTAGGATGTCTTAATTGATAAAGTTGGAAACTTTATCCATTGAAACGTCGTTACGGATCAGCTCTGGAAGTTTGAGCTTCGACTTATTGTATTAAGTCGAATTTACTTTGTAAAAAAGATCTGGACATGGCGTGTGTTTGGAAGTTTTCTGAAATGTGTCTATTTTAGCCTTGAAGCCCAATTGTTTTGTGTTGTAGTGAGCATGGGTCACCTTTTATAGGGCGTGGGGTGCATGTTTGACCAATTGTTGACATTTTGACTTTTTAACTAAGTTTTATGTTGGGTCAAATTTTAGGGTATTAGGTTATAGACTGAGGTTTGACCTTTTATTTAATGTTTAGGTGGTTTATGAGCCCAGTCTTCTTATTTCACGTGAGATGTGATGATTATCTGTGTTATTTGTGATGTAAGTCATCTCGTTCCGCTTTGTAGGACACTAAGTTTAATGGTATGTTATATTGACTTTATGACTTTTACATGAAATACTATGGGGGGACCATAACAATTGTATGAAAGAATATGGGTAGATCACAGCAGGAAAGACTTCAGGGGGACTGTAGCAACAAAACTAATTGTAATAGTATGAGTGGCCTATAACATTCTTGGGTTGAAATATAACCCTAGGGAGGGGCACATTATTATGTGCTACATTTGGTATTTCTGGGAGCTTACTAAGCTTTGTGCTTATGTAACATCCCCCTCTGGCACGTATCACAATCAGAGCCAAGGCACGGGTCGATGTGTTCGACGGGGACGTCGAACCCTATAAAGGGGGGTGAAAGTGTGTTAGATCTGATCCCACATCGGCTGGGAAGGAGAACTAAGCATTCCATATAAGGGGTGTGGATACCTTCCCTATCACAACGCGTTTTAAAGCCGTGAGGGCAGCAGATCCCATAAGAACTCTGCAGTTAAGCGTGCTCAGGCGGGAGTAGTACCAGGATGGGTGACCCCTTGGGAAGTCCTCGTGCCAAGTGGCCCAAAGCGGACAATATTGTGATACGTGCCAGAGGGGGATGTTACAGCTTACATTTGCAGATTAAATGTTTTATGTATTTTTCAAATTATGGGAAGGTGAAGGTGGGACTACACACATATACATCAACAGTTTTATGTTTCCTGAATGCTTTCTTTACAACTGTAATTTTGGAATATGTTTATGAACAAATAACTTTGATTTGATTATGACATATGGGCTTTCACCTTAAATTAAAAACAAAAAGAAAATGGTTTGAAAATTTGGAACATTACATCAATAATCTCAATCATCAACTCAATTAGATTTTTTTATCGATATACCTTTCTATATCTTTTTCCATAGATCCAAGTAGATGACTCTTCTTAGTGTAATGTGCATCACGAACTGAAAAACAAAAAAAAAAAACAAAAAAAGAAAAAAAAAAAAAGTCTTTTGAATTTCCATTTAAAATACAATATACATCATAATGACCATTAACATACCAGCATAAAACCTCATACCATAATTATGCCATTGAATTTCATATATTGCAATAATTTAATTATGGATATACACAATAAATTTTGGAGATACACTACCAATATTCATTAATATCTTCACACATATCTATAACTTTAACAAAAAAAGACTATCCATGAAACATTATTATGAGAAAAACAAAATCATCTATACTCTAAAAAAAATCACTTTTAACGAATTTGAAACAAGCCTTTTTTGATGGCTTCATCCGCTTCGTCTTCTACCCACCAACCAGAAACTCAAAACCTCCGCATTAAAAAATCAACAAGGAATCCTCAAAGCTAACAAAAAAAAAAAGTTTGACAAAAAAAACTTCTGGACCATACGTATTTCCTAAAACTTGATCAAGCTGCTAGAAAAAAAGAAAGTTTCATTATCGAAGGCTATTGATTTGAAAGGTTTGCATATATAATAGACGAAATTAAAGATGAGAGAATACTAGTAAATTTGTATGAAGATATGATAGAATCACTAGAATATAGAAAGAGCATGGAGATTATATGAAATATTAAATTTTGATGTTCAGTTTAGTTAGTTTATATAAAACTAGGTGTGAGACCCATGTATTACATGGGTTTATTTAAAAAAAATTAAATATGAAATTTTAACAATTTGAAAAGTTCGAATTTATAAGAAGAATGAGAAAATTTTTGAATTATTAAAATTAAGGAAGTTTTAATATATTGAATACATTACATATATAAACCCTTTCTAATAAATACCTTACATATATATTACCTTATATATTATATGTGAAATTTTAATTTAATAAAATGAAAAAATACAATAAAATGACAAGTGGAAAAGTAGAAAATTTTAAAAATCTAGAAAATGTCATGTGTCCAAATAAATGAGAAAATGACATGTGGCAGAAAAAACTTTCATTTATTATAGTAGATATGTAATATGTAGTACTTATTTAGAAAATCAATCGAATTACCAATGAATATATTAACATTATTATTATAGTATGCATATTAGATAAATTATATCAAAGTTATCGACACACAAGTGACATTAGATATCTATAAAAAAATATTTTTTAAATATGCACTTCTTAACACCTCCAACAACATATATTAGACGCCACACCTGCATTCGCCCTTGAACATTTGATAAATTATATTAGTAGAATATATTTCTATAATATTCATTTAACGCTCCCCAAAAGTAACATATATTCGGTCCCCTCATCTGCGTTTGCACATGAACATTTTGCAAATAATATTTGTTATTGTCGATGATTATGTGCGGTGTTGAAGGCTATAGTATTCAGATACCATAACCTTATGTTCAATATTCCATGACTTCAACTTCTATCACTTGCCTATTTAAAATGCAAAAAAGCTTTTTTTATGATAAATATTTTTGATTAATCAAAAATTGTTCATGCTTACATTCGGTCAAATCTAATGACGATGCTTTCGCAATATTAAAATATTTTCTGCCAACGATTATGTATGATGTTGAACGCTAATATATTTAGTTCCGATCAAAAATACTTTTTATGATAAATGTTATTGATTCATCATATATTGTAGAGTAACAAGAAGTAAAAATCATAAGTAAATTACATTATATATTCAAAAACCCCTCAAAACACATCACCACAACTAACCTGAACAAACACCCATGCTACAAAACTATCAATGAGATATTTTGCTCATTGATGGAATTTTGAAGGATTATCATAACATCCATCAAAATATTCATGGTATGAATTTCAGAACACGTGGATTCTAGGAGAACAACTTTTGAAATCATTTGTTTTGGTGAGGGTGGCATTACTTTATCATCCTCTAAAAAAATTATTTTTCTTCATGTTATTTTTGAAGAACTTTAAACAAATTCATAATGGTTAACAAGTTAGTTTTTTGCAATACCTCGATTGAGTAATATCTTGACAACTTCTGTAGTCATGTTGCTTGTTAGTTCTTGTAAAATATAAAAAACGTTATAACAAAAGAGAGAAGAAGATTAAGAAGTATAAATGAGAATTATAATTAGAGTAAACTATATAGAAGATGAAGTGGATAGCCAAATATGGTACATAATAATTATCACTTTTAAGATAAGACATGCTAAAAACGGAAAAGACTATAAAAAATTATTATATTTTATCTCATACGTTATTTATTCTTAATTTGAAAAAAAAAAAAAAAAAAAAAAAAAAAAAAAAAAAAAAAAAAAAACTAAGACTAAAACTAAAACTAAAATATTATGTGTCAAAATGTATCACCATCTTAAATGGAAAATAATCATCACCATCCTTGCTATAACACAGCTTGCAACTAAAAGGACTCAATAACAAACAAGTATGTTAAAATAATAATATTGGATAATGTATCGATTTTGTTATCCGTATATATAATGTGAGAAAATGAACAAATATGCAACGTCATATGGAAGAATCTTCGGGCGAAGCCCCTCAACGAACGGGGTCCGGGGGCAGCGCTCTTGGGAGCGGAGTCCAAGGGGCGGTAGCCCCTGGTAGGGTCTAAGTGGCAGAGCTCTTGGCTGGTTTTATGACCCGTTTTTTACTTTTATTGAGTTGATCCGTTTTATGACTGTTTTGGTGGTTTTGTGACATTTTTAAACTGTCATCTGACAGTTTTCAGACAAAGATCTAAATTCAGTTTTTGGTCTCTTTTCTGGTTCTTACGAAAACATATCCCCTCATTCTCTTTCTTTCTCTCTAAATTAATCTGAGTCTTATTCAATTGAGGATTTAGAAGTACCATCCAAATATTCTGATTAGAAAGTGATTATCATGATTCTCAAATTTCCAAGAGCCACTAAACCATATTTCTAACAATAAAGTTACATGTAAAAGTAGTATATGATGTCGAACAGTTGCAAAATAACAAAAAGTGTAGAACATTTGATGACTGATGAACAAATCTCACAAAAAGTGTTTTAAACACCACACCGAAACAAAGACAACAAACAGTGAACTAGTTTAAATTGTCTTAATTCTTTCCACTATACCCAATTTACCATTTTCGATTTTCAAATAGGAAAAAAAGTCATATACCTTTCATCGTTTAAGCAATATATTGAACTTCCATATCAACCTATCCTCATGGGTATCATAAAAACACTTCCATGTCAAGATCGAAAAACCAAACAAACAAAACGCATATAAACAAAAGAGAGCAAATAACTCAATTAGCCACCTAATGTGCGACGTATTTCCTCGAAAGAGGAGACCAAACTAGTTGATTCAAACACATATCATATAGCTACCTCATGTTGTTTAATTTCAACTCCTTCATGTACACATATTGCCTCCACAAAGCAAGACGAACATAATTATGATGTTTTATGTAAACAAAACAAACAAATCAACAACCAGTGATAAACCAAATAACAAATCAATAAAAAAAAACACCACAATCAATACACTATCTAGACAATGAGCATAAACAATCATTTGTTCAGCAGATTGTCCAACAAAAATCATTTTATACACCGAAGAAAATAGTACTTAAAATGGCCAAGATCAAACATTGCAATAAACATCATTTATACACCAAAGAAAAAAAATACTTACATTGGCAACTGCAAGACAAACACAAAACTTCACTACAGCCCAGCGAAAAGTCATTCCCCATCAAATGATAAGTCAGAAAACGACTCTTTAACGGTGGTTATTTTTCGCAAATAGCGTCAAAAACTTCTTAAATTATATAGGATAAAGAATTCAATTCTCTTATAATTTAGAAGACTTTGATAACAGCCGCACACTCCATACAAACATACATACAATAAAATGCACCATCAGTATATTATAAATAAATTCATAGAATTGAATATTTTCTTGTAAAACTTTGTACTGGGACCCTTTAATTGATGGGACAACTCGAGAAAGACATTGTTTATTAGATTAAGATGTTTGAAATACAAAACAAGATAGGCTAAACATTTGGATTTTATGCTTTTGAAAGACCAATTGGGTACTAGCAATTTCTATTTTTTTCTATTTTTTTCAAGTTGCATATGATATAGACGTCGTTTGTTTTATTGTTTAAATTAGAACACCATTTGTGTGGCCCCCTCTTGTAGCTAGTAAAATTATTGGTTTGATGATACCACATCCATATATGATATTTTGATTATGTTTATTCATGGATCATATTTTTAGATAAAAATGGATTCACGAATCAAATTATCGATAAAAACTATTAGATTATAATGTTCATGAAGTAATACACACAG